>NC_058133.1:478065318-478083126 GCF_016433145.1 Gracilinanus agilis | reverse complement strand
CAAAGTCAGGAGCTTCTTCAGATTATTCCATTTCTGCTCCTCTTAGCCAAGGACACTTGGTCAGCAGCAACCTCCAGAGTTTCCACAGGAATCCCCAGACTGCTGGCTGTGCCCACTGCCACTGCCACAACAGTCAGAGTGCTGGCGATTTCTGCTATGGGATCTCCTGCGATGGTGGGAAAAGAGGCAGCAGCCATGCTCAGAGCCAGAACTGCAGCCAGCCCCAGAGCCAGAGCTGTGGCATCCCACAGAGCTGGATGCACAGCAGGAAGAGACTGGAGGAGTGCATGGAGCCTGGGGAGACTTGGGGGGACACTTGGGAGTCTGGCATTTGGGAGGGGGCTGGCACTGCTGCTGGTTTTGCTGGCAGGACATCTCTGTAGGGTTTCAGCAAACCTGAAAGACAATAATGAGGTTTTTCAGACCCTTGAAGCCTAGGGAATCTGATTTGTTTTTCCATTTGGAATCATGTCACAATATAAAGACAAATTATATCTATAATGCATTAATATCTAGTACCAAAGGTCAGCTAGCTGGCACAGTGGATGGAAAACTAGACCTAGATTCAGGACGACTATTCTTCCGGAGTTCAAATCTGACCTTACTAACTCTGTGACTCTGGGCAAACAGGTGTCCCTGTTTGCCTCAGTTTCCTTATCTATAAAATAAGCTGGAGAAGGAAATGAGAAAGCACTCTAGTATCTTTGCCAGGGAAATCTCAGATAGGGTCACAGATAATTGGACACAATGAATCAACTAAGCCATAAGGACAATCTAGTAGCAAAAGATTTAAAATGCTTTTAGGTGAAAATGTGGGGAACAAGGAATGAATATCTAATGCTAATAATGGGTATTTGGAACATTTTGTCAATATATCTATGTTATATGAGAGGCAGCATTGTGTTCTGGCTAGAGAGCCATCAAAGCCTAGAAGACCTAGTTTCAAGTGCCTCTGACACAGTGGCTGTGTGATCCTAGAAAATCACTTTCAGTGTTCTTAAGGTTAAGTGACTTTCCCAGGGTCTCATACCTAGTAAGATTTGCCCTCAGGTCTTCCTGACTCCAGTTCCAACCCTCTATCCAACGTGCCAAAGTACAAGTTTCTATTCTCCACTAGATGCTGTACTTCTTTTTAATTTTTTAAATCTTTACCTTCTGTCTTAGTATCATTTCTAAGACAGAAGAACAGCAAGGGCTAAGTAAACAGGGTTAAGTGACTTGCTCAGGGTCAGACAGTTAGGATGTGTCTGAGGCCAGTTTTAAATGGAGGTCCTCCCTACTTCAGCCTTGCTCTCTATCCACTGTACTATCTAGTTACATTAGCTACAGTACTTCACATTTAGTTTCCCCCAATTTTCTTTTAAGCCCCTCTCTTGTTTTTCAGTCCATCCATAAACATTTATTAGTTCCCCTTATGTGCCAGGCACTATGCTAGATGACTTATTTTCTTCTTTAACTCCCTTTCCACTCCTCTCTTTCCCTGCTTTGTATTTTCCTTCTCTCTCCTCCAATACCCTGCTGAAAGCCTCCTCCTAGGCTCTCAGGCAGACACACCGTGATCAGAGAAAAGGACAGGACCTCTCTGCTGAAGAACCAAAGTGGATAAAGAGCCAGGGGCAGGGAAACTTTTTATAGGGCATCCCAGGCTGAGCTGTTGGCCAAGACTCAGCTTTCTTAAAGGAAGTGTGCCTTTCCCAACTCATGGCATGTGTCAGACAATTCCTGACATTCTCCAGTCTCTCACATGTTGATGTGTCAATACCTGGATCACTGTGTTGGAAAGGACCTTAGAAATTTTGCTCCAGCCTCTCATTATACAAATGGAGAAACTGAGGCCTGAAGAAGTTAGATGACTTGTTCATAATCCACAGGCTGTATATGGAAGAGTCAGGATTAGAACTCAAGTCTTCCATGACTAAATTCAATGCTCTTTTCCTTACATCAGTCCATGGCAGAGTCTTGGCATCTCTTCCTTTAGGAAGGCAATATAAAAATGATGGTTTCAGAAAGCTGCGTCCTTTCTGGAATTTACTGATCCCTTCCTCATAAAGTTTGAGGACTCTTCATAAAGTCCAATAAGGTATCAATGGTTCTGCTTTCCTTTATACTACTCTGCCTCTGAATCACTGAGGATTTTAGGTTTTGGGGGTGTAATTGTCTTTTCATTCATTTATTCATTCATCTATCTATTCATTCATGTATGCAATACTCAACAAAAATTTATTGAGCAAATTTTATGTACAAAGTTTGGAACCTTGAGTCTTAGAACACACAAGATAGCTAAACAGGAACCCTGTAATATTGTAGATGGCAGTTAAGCATACAAACAAATCCTGTGCCATATAGGAATAGGGGACTAGACCTGTGATTTTATTGGCCTTTAGAATTCCTCAAAACAAAGAATTCCTTTCTGTCAGAGCACTTTGGTGCAATCTATGGACTTTTCCATCAGGAGACAAGTAAGTTGAGCACTGTAGAATCGACACTTCCGAATTTTGGTCCTGGAGAAAACTTTTGAGAGTCTGTTGGACAGCAAAGAGATCAAATCAAGCAATACTTAAAGAAATTAATTCAAGCTAATCACTGGAATGTCAAATATTGTAGCTGGAGAGTAATTAAGACAGAACCCATGAAAATACTCTGATTGGGGGGAAAATTGAAGATGAGAGAAGGGAACAGCAGAGTGTTGAGATGAACAGATAATGTAATGGAAACAATAAACATGAGCTTCAACAGACTTCAAGAGAAAGTGGAGGATAGAAGGACCTGGTGTGCTACAGTGTTTGACATCACAGAGTCTGACACCACTGAACCACAACAACAAATGGACCCTCAGCAGCAGAATGTTTAAAATGTATCAAATATATAAGATGACAAAGGAAACCAATAATATTAAAATATCACTATGAAGATACTAAAAAACAAGTTAAAAATAAACATTTATTAAGTGCTTATTATGTTCCCAGTATTGTGCTAAGTTCAGGATGTGGTCCATTATGTCAGGGCTGAACCCATCCCCTGGATGATGAATCTCCTTCTACCAATGCAGGCCAGCAGCTTCTTTGTAACTTAGAGTCTTAGAGAGTTGAGTGACTAAGGGAATGGCTCAGTCACATAGCAAATATGTAGCAGGAGCTAGAATGGAAAACTGGCTTTCCTGGTTGTGAGCCCATCTCTCTAGCCTCTACTGCACACATCTTCTCTACTATGACACATAAAGTGAGAAAATGCTTTAATGAAGGAATAGACAACTTCCCGTAGGACAGGGATTGTTAATGTTTTATGTGTCTTGGACCTTTTTTTGAGGGGTCAAAGATGGACCTCATACATGGTCTACAGGGAAGTCAACTGATCCCCTTTTTAAATAGTGTTTTATATTTTATTTTATATTATTATTATTTTTAAACTCTTATCTTCTATCTTAGAATCAATACTGGGTATTGGTTTGAAAGCAGAAGAGTGGTAAGGGCTAGGCAATGGGGATTAAGTGACTTGCCCACAGTCACACAACTAGGAAGTGACCTCCTGTCTCTGGGCCTGACCCTTAATCCACTGAGCCATCCAACTGCCCCCTGAATAGTGTTTTTTTTTCTTTTTTTTTAAACCCTTAACTTCTGTGTATTGGCTCCTAGGTGGAAGAGTGGTAAGGGTGGACAATGGGGGTCAAGTGACTTGCCCAGGGTCACACAGCTGGGAAGTGTCTGAGGTCAGATTTGAACCTAGGACCTCCTGTCTCTAGGCCTGACTCTCAATCCACTGAGCTACCCAGCTGCCCCTGAACAGTGTTTTTTTAATGCATAAAATATACAGAATTACCAATAAAACAAATATTGGAATATAAATGTTTATTGAATAACTAACTGAAATGCAGTAATTAAAATTTTTTTAAAATAGTTCACAGATCCTCCTATAGGAAATACAGTACATGGTAAATTTCTATTTAGGTTAAATGACTGGAGGCATCTGCTTGAATGAGGGGCTATACAAAGAGGGCCTTGAAGACTCAAAAAGGGTCTTATGTTAGTCTTTTAAAAAAACCTTAATAGAGAATATTACAAAATGTAAAATGAATTTGATTACATTAAATTAAAAAGGTTTTGTACAAAAAAAAAACAATGCAACCAAAATTAGAAGGGAAGCAACAAATTGGAAAAAAAATCTTTATAACAAAAACCTCTGACAAAGGTCTAATTTCTCAAATTTATAAGGAGCTAAATAAATTATACAAAAAATCAAGCCATTTTCCAATTGATAAATGGGCAAGGAATATGAATAGGTAGTTTTCAGATAAAGAAATCAAAACTATCAATAAGCACATGAAAAAGTGTTCTAAATCTCTCATAATTAGAGAAATGCAAATCAAATCAACTCTGAGAGGTACCACCTTACACCTAGCAGTTTGGCTAAAATGACAGCAAATGAAAGTAATAAATGTTGGAGGGAATGTGGCAAAATTTGGGCACTAATGCGTTGCCGGTGGAGTTATGAATTGATCCAACTATTTTGGAAGGCAATTTGGAATTATACTCAAAGGGCTTTAAAAGATTGCCTGCACTTTGATCCAGCATACCACTACTGGGTTTGTACCCCAAAAAGATAATAAGGAAAAATATGTGTACAAAAAATATATATAGCCATGCTCTTTGTGGTGGCAAAAAATTGGAAAATGAGGGGATGCCCTTTGATTGGGGAATGGCTGAACAAATTGTTGTATCTGTTAGTGATGGGATACTATTGTGCTAAATAGAATAATGAACTAAAGGAATTCCATGTGAACTGAACTGGAATGACTTCCAGGAGTTGATGCAGAGTGAAAGGAGCAGAACCAGGAGAATGTTGTACACAGAGGCATAATCAAACAGAATGGACTTCTCTAGTAGCAGCAATGCAATGATCCAGGACAATTCTGAGGGACTTATAAGAAAGAACACTATCCATATCCAGAGAAAGAACTGTGGTAGTAGAAACACAGAAGAAAAACATTTGCTTGATCACATGGTTCATTGGGGATATGATTAGGGATGTAGACTCTAAATGATCACTCTCATGTTGCGGTTTTATGTGTCCCAAGAAATAGGTCTTGATCAATGATACATGTAAAACTCAGTGGAATTGCTCATTGGCTATGGGAGAGAGGAGGAAGAAGGGACAGGAAAGAACATGAATCATGTAACCATGGAAAAAGATTTTAAACTAAATAAATAAATACATTTAAAAAAAAGAAAAAATGTAATAAAGTTTAACAAAAATAAAAAGATGATATAACATACAAAATAAAAAAACTCTTACCTTATATCTTAGAATTAATATTAAATATTAATTCTAAGACAGAAGAATGGTAAGGGTTAACTAGTTGGGGTTAAATGACTTGTCCAGGGTCACATAGGTAGGAAGTATCTGAGACCCTTACTTTGCTTTTAAGTATATTATCCCTTATTGTTCCCATCGATTTTTGGTTTATATAATATCTACATAATAACCCCTAAATACTGTGACATTCCTTTCCTACAGTGATCTTATAAGAGAGGCTTTTAAAGGTCATGATTTCTCCAGTCGCCAAAGGGACAAATTCAAAGCCATTTTTAGGTAGGATTTTTACAAACAGTGTGCTGGATTTAGTTAAGTTCTTTTCACCAACCTTACTTACTTACTATATACCAAGCAACTATAAGGTGATAAGGATACAACAACAAAAACAGAAATTGTCCCAGCCCTCAAAGAACTTATATACTGGTAGAAGGGAGAAGGAAATTTACAACAGTAAATTTTACAGCAACTTTATTCATCATCTCATCCAAAATATTTTCTACATGCTAGGAAACCTGGGCACTGAGAAATTAAATGGATGACCTGTTCTTCAAGGCATAAATGACAGAGCAGAGCTATGAGGGCAGATCTTCTACCTTGAAATTCCATGTTTCTTCCATCATATTGTGTTGTCTCTCATTCTATGAACAAGAATTTCCTAACAATTTCCAGTTATGACATAGCTCTGACACAGCCATGACCCTTCTGCAACACAACAGAACACCTTAACATAAACATCTCTCTTCCTCCCCTCCCAGTATCCAGTCATGCTTTAGGTCAATTATTTGTTCACCTATACTCCCAAGTTGATTTCTTCCTATTACATCTATATCTTCTCTCTTTTACATCCACAGACTTATATACATTCCTAAGTACCCAATATAATTAAATCCAAACCAGCCATTCTCTCTTTTCTATACATATGAGAATTGTCATCTTTACTGAATATTTGTCTTTCCCCTTACAACTTCACAGGCTCCTTGCAGACAAATCATTTTTATTCACCTTTTGTATTCTCAGGAGCCCTGAACATAGAGACTTACACCTATGTCTGTTCAATCAATATTTGCTGAGCAGTTAATAAAAGAATCAATTAATGGCAGTTACTTCTAACCAATGAGGCCCCCAAATTCAGAAGGACCTACAATGCCTGTTCATCAGTTTAGAGTCTATGAGAAAGGAAATAGGATTAAAAAGTCAGTGCTGAGGAGAAAGGCAGAGATAGATACATTTTAGATGTGAGTGATCCATGGAAATAAGTCCTGGAAACACTACAAATCACATATGTGACTAGTAGGCAGGGAGCACTTGAAGAGCATTAGAAATGTGTAAAACTTCAGAGACTGAAGTCCTCTAACTTTTGTCCAGTGAATAGACTTCATGGGCATTCCCTAAATGTGAGAGGGGGAGGAAAAGGGTCCTAATTTGTAGATAATATACTTTTCTGAAAATGAAAGGAAGATCCCATATTTCTATAGAACTTCCATGGCCTGGTATAATGGAAAGAGCAAAGGACATTGTGTCAGGAGACTTCGCTTCATATTTGAGCTCTTCAGTTTCTTACATGTGTGACCCTGGACAGATGACTTCATCTTTTTGAGCCTCAGCTTTTTCTTTTGTAAATGAGGGACCAAAAATAGTGATGATGATAATAATAATTATGATAGGTAGCATTTTTTTCAGTTCATCTTCACAAAAACTCTGGGGGATAATTGCTATTATTCCCATTTTGTAGATGAAGAAATTAAGGAAAGTAGAGTTTAAGTGACTTGATCAGGATCATGCAAGTAGAAGCATTTAAGGCAAGATTTGACTTTTTTCTCACTCCAAGTCCAGCACTATGTCCACTTTGCTCCCTAGCAACCTTGTGGATAATTTTTCGAAGCCTTCACAAATGAGATCAAATAAGATAATATCCATAAAGTATTTAGCATAGAGCCTGAAACCTAGTACACACTTAATATATATTTGTTCCTTCCGCCTTCCCTTACAACTCTATAATTTCTTTATTGACTCATGTTCATAGATGTGACTGTGTAATTTCAGGAATTGTCTGATTCCTATGTGTTAGGAAGGACACTCTTTCTCCTAGAGAGTTCAGTCTCATGCTAACAGTTCAACCTGGGAAATCCTATGAAAAAGTGTCCTTGCCACTGGCTTGTCATCTAGTCTGGTTCTTTAGGGACATTTGTGTCTGTGTCTGTGAGCAGGGTAAGTATCCCTCTGAGAAGAGGTGGAGAGTGGGCTTTGAATTGAGTACTGGAGGAAGAGTGATTGTACAAATCATGGGAGAGAGATTGGAAAGGGATGATGTATAGGAAATCTGGAAAAATTGAAACAGGGTCTGTCTGAGTCAGAATCATGGAAGCTTGAGAAAAATGATTTAAGCCAGGACTTCCCATCTCTATCCCAGACTTTCTTCTACTGAGCCATCCAACTGCCCTCTATCAATGTGTTTTTTTATTTCATTGAGTAGGATTAAATTTGATATCCAATAACTCCAAGTATTACATTTTATAAGATTTATTAATAATCACTTGAAGTAGAAAAAATACAAGAACACGAGTAAAAACCTGAGTAAAGACACATGAGAAAAATTCTCCTGCCTTTCACCTCACCCCACCTCCACAGCCACTTTTCTAGGAGAAGAGAGCCAGGGTGGAGCTACACAAAATTTATATCCTCTCTACATTAGCATATAATGTAAGAAGGATCATGGGAAACTGGGAAAGAGAGTTTCTGGGGAGCAAATTTCTAGTTATACAGTTGGAAATGTACATTGTCTCTAAGGGAAGATTTCTTAATCAATTTCTTAATTTCTTAAACATTTCTATGCATCTGAAAAGTCTCTCTATTATCTTTCAGATTTACTGAACTCATGCAGAGATATCCTGCCAGCTAAACCAGCAGCAGTGCCAGCCTCTTTCTAAATGCCAGATTCCCAAGTGCCTTCCCCAAGCTCCATCCTCTCCTCCCATTTCTTCCTTCAGTGGGTCCAGCTCTAAGGGAGGTAGTAGCTCTGGCTTCAAGGGTGGTTCCTGCCTCTTACCAACCATTACAGGAGATCCCATAGACATAGGCACCAGGGATCTGATTGTTATGACAATGGCAGTGGGCACAGCCAGCAGTCTGGGGACTATCATGAGAGCTCTGGAGCTGCTGCTGACTTAGGGTCCTAGGGAAAGAGTAGACCTGGAAGGGTCAAGAGAAACAGCTCTCCCTTTTCCCTCTTTCCTCCTTTTGCTCTTTAATTTCCCCTTGGAGTCTGAGGTAAATAAATCTCTCAAAGGACCTGAGTCTAGGAGGATCATTTCATCTTTCTCAAAACACTAGATCTCAAACTTGAACCCAAACATCTCTTCCTCATTTATCTCACGCAACAATAAAACTATCTAGTCACAATTGCCTCCTATCCTTTTCATCCCCTTTAACAGCCAAAGTGTCCCTTCCTGTAATATACTACACCTAGTGAGTTTAAGATGCCTTTGGTAATAGAATTCTAGTTATCTCAAAGGCAGAGATGTAAGACTTGAGGTTAGCAGAGACTGGGGCTGGAGATAGAGATCTGAAAATAATCAGTAGAGAGATTATAAATAAATCCATGGGAACTGATGAGATCACCAAGTTATAGAGGGAGAGAAGAGTATCCAAGACAGAACCCCAAGGGACACCTAAGGTTAGACAGTGTGACCTGAATGAGCATCCATTAATGAAGGCTGAGGAGTGTTCTGATAGGTATGAGTATGGTGTCCCAACCTAGAGAGAAGAGGGTAATAAGAAGGAGTGAGTAATCAACAGGATCAAAGGTTCCAAGGTAGTCTAGGTGAATAAAGACAGAGAAAAGGGGAATGGATTTGGTAACTAAACAGTTACTGGTAATTTCTCAGAGAGCAGTGGCGGTGCTATGATACCACCAAAAGCCAAATTGCATAGGGGTTAAAAAGCCAGATTGTACGGGGTTAAAAAGAGAGTGAGAAGATGTAAAGTGGAAACATTTTATTGTAGATGTTTTCAAGGAGTCTAGCCACAAAAGGCAGAAGAGATATAAAGTAGATATGTAAAGATTAACTGAGAGATTTTCAGGATTTGAGAGACATAGGCATGTTTGTAAACAACAGGAAATGATCCAGTAGAGAGGGAGAGATTGAAAATAAGTGATAGAGTAGGGATGACAGAGGGACAATCTTTTGGAAGAGAGAGGATGAAATGGGATCTATTGTAGAGGTAGAAAGATTAGCTTCTGTCCACTTTATCATGTGGAACAGAAATGAAGGAGGAGATAAGGGCAGGTGACATCTGAGTGATAGTGAGATATGAAGGAGAAAACAAAAGGAAGTTCACAGTGAATGGCTTCAATTTTTTTTTCCTGTAAAATATGAGGTAAGTTTCTCAGCTGAGAAGTTAGGTGGAGGGAAACCATGGTATGTTTGAAAAAGAATGAAAAGTTTTAGAAGATCCACTGTGGAAAGTGGGAGAGTGAACTGACAAGGAAGACATAGAAGGATTGTGTAATAGCAGACAGGGTCATGTTGCGGTTTTATGTGTCCCAAGAAATAGGAAAACATGGACCTTTCTGCAGGTTTCATCTAGATCCTCCCCCAAACACCTCTCAGGATGAGTTTCTGAACTCCAAAGATCTTTCTAGAAGAGTGACCTGGGGAATTATCAAGAATTATGACTGTGAAAGAGTTTCTTCCTTCTAGAAAGCTATCTCTTATCCTAGGGACCAGGCTTTGACCTATAGATCAAAATCATGGAATTTCAGACCTAAAATGAACTTCAGAGAGCATCTAGTCCAGTGGTTCCCAGACTTTTTTGACCTACTGCCTCCTTTCCAGAAAAAATATTACTTAGCACCCCTGGAAATTAATTTTTTTTAAATTTTAATAGCAATTAATAGGAAAGATGAATGCCCCTGTGGCCATCACCGCCCTCCTGGATTGCTGCAGCACACACCAGGGGGCAGTGGCGCCCACTTTGGGAATCACTGATCTAGTCCAACCCATGATGGTATAAGAATCTCTTTCAAGTCTCAACTAAAATCTCATTGTCTCTAAAATGCCTTTCCTGTCCTCCCTTAATGCTACTTTCTTTTCCCTAAGATTGGAAATTCCCTTTCCACTGGATACTTATGCATCCATAGGAATTTTCATATTGTCTCCTCCATTAGATTGTGAACCCTCTGGGGGCAGGCACTGCTTTTGCCTTTCTTTATATCTCCACTTTTTAGCACAGTATCTAGTTGGAGCTTAATAAATGCTTGTTGACTTGATTCTACAGTATATCTAGGATGTACTCATGGAGGATTTTCCTGTGAAAGGAAACTCACTTTCTCCTGAGGTTTCCCATTCTTCTTTAAGATAATTCCACACTTTAAGAATTTATGTATTTATTTTTTGACATCAAGCCTAAATTTAGTTCTTTGCAAAGTCTGCCCATTGCTCCTAACTCTGTCTACTAGAAACAAGGAGAAAACATCATATTTTTTCCTTCTTTACAAGACAGCTTTACTTTTCAACTCCTGTTGAATCTTTAAGTATCTTCAAGTACTTTGGGTCAATTCCCAGTTTTCTTCTCCAGAGTACAAAAATCCACAATTTCTTAAATCTATCTTTGTATGGCAAAGTCTTTCAGCTCTGTAACATCTTTGATATTGCCCTTCTCAAGTAGTTTTCCATTGCAGTAATATTCTTTGTAAAAGGACCTTGCATGTTCTATGAAAGCCCCACGAAGGGATCTGAGACAAAGGCTTCAGTAAGAGAAGGAACAGAGAGGGACCAGCTTAGATACTGGAGATCATAGGAAGGGAGATTAAGGAGAAATTTACAGTAGTTCTAACAAGTGCTCTTTTAACTATCTCCTCACTTATCATAGGTATCAGACTCTCTATTAAACATTTTTTAAGATGTCTTTGCCAATCCAGGGTTTGCTACAGAAATTGTCAGGGAAAGATTTCTTGCCAGAGAAAACAGATGATACATATGAGAACTGATGAAAACAGAGAAAACAGAAAAATAAATGAATGCCCCAATTCTGCCTTCACTATAGATTTGGAGTTTGGAAAACCTGGGTTCAAATCCTGACCAAGAAACACACTGATTGTGTGACCTTGGACAACTTGTTTAACATATTTCAGTTTCATGTGCTCATCTGTAAAATGGGGTAGCAGTAGCATTTATCTCCAGTGTAGTCATGAAGATAAAATGAAATTATATATGTAAAATATTCTTTAAGTCCTAAAGTGCTCTATAAATGTTAGCTGTTATAATGATTATTTCCATTGTGAGTTATCATTGTTCGATCAACCCCAAATAGCTCTTTCCTTTGATCTTCCTCTGCCTCTTACTATTATAAAATTATTTTAATGAGTTCTTATTTATCCTATTCAGACTCAGCTTAATCTGAGCATTCGTATTCCTGACTCTATTCTTCAAGACTCTATTTTATGAGGTCTTCAAGAAGCTCCCATCACTTCTGTTCACAGCCAGTTTAATTTTTCAATGACTAATTAACTGTTAGGAAATTCTTCCTGATATTAAGACAAAAAGTGACTACTTGTGACCTCCCACCATGGTCCTAGTTGTATCTTCTTGGGTCCATCAGCACAAGTCTGAAGGATTACATGAGTCTTTCAAAATCTGAAGATGACACTCAGGACCCCTCTCAGTTTTCTCTCTGAACCAATCATCTTTCAACACATTCTACCATCCGACTGGTATCTGGGGTTGGATATCACACAGCTGGTGAAGACTGATCAGGACAGGGGAAAGTGAAAGTATCACCTCTGTGTCTCTAGAAACAATTCCTTTATTAAGAAAACCCCAAATCAAATTATCTCTTTTACCCAGTGTATCATGTTGCTATCTCATATTGAGCCAATTGGAGTCAACTAACAATTATATTATACATAAACTACTTTCTAGTCATTTCCTCCCTCCAACACGTGCACTTGCCTTTACATTTAAAACTAAGTGATAGACTTTATAAAGGCTTGTCATTGGCCAAAGTAGAACCATTGATTATAAAGGAAGAAGAGCAGCAAGCATGAGTTATCTGTGATGAGAGAGACCTTTATTGTTGCATGAGATAAATGAGGGAAACAGGTTGGGTTCAGTTCTGAAATTTGGAGAATTTGAGGTCAGACAAAATGAGAGTTCTGGGCTCTCATTCTTTTCAAAGGACATTTCAGCAATTTAGCCTCCTAAGGTGAGCAGAGAGAAGGGGAGTTAGCTGGGAGGAGTAATGGGAAAGCAGGAGCAGGATCAGTGGCTTCTTTGGATGTTTCCATTTCTGCTCCTCTTAGCCAAGGACACTTGGTCAGCAACAGCCCCCAGAACTTCCACAGGAATCCCCAGACTGCTGGCTGTGCCCACTGCCACTGCCACAACAGTCAGAGTGCTGGCGATTTCTGCTATGGGATCTCCTGCGATGGTGGGAAAAGAGGCAGCAGCCATGCTCAGAGCCAGAACTGCAGCCAGCCCCAGAGCCAGAGCTGTGGCATCCCACAGAGCTGGATGCACAGCAGGAAGAGACTGGAGGAGTGCATGGAGCCTGGGGAGACTTGGGGGGACACTTGGGAGTCTGGCATTTGGGAGGGGGCTGGCACTGCTGCTGGTTTTGCTGGCAGGACATCTCTGTAGGATTTCAGTAAACCTGAAAGACAATAATGAGGTTTTTCAGACCCTTGAAGCCTAGAGAATCTGATTTGTTTTTCCATTTGGAATTAGTTCACACTGTGAAGATGAATTATGTCTATATGACATTAGTATTTCATAGCAAAGGGCAACTAGGTAGCACAGTGGATTGAGGTCTAGACCTATATTTAGCATCACTTAACCCTCTTTGCCTCAGTTTCTTCATCTGTCAAATGAGCTGGAAAAGGAAATTACAAACAGTTCCAGTATCTTTACCAAGAAAATCCCAAATAGGATTGCAGAAATTTGGACACAATTAATTGACTAAATCATAAAGATGATCTAGTAGCAAAAGATTTAAAATGCTTTTAGGTAAAAATTTGGGAAGCAAGGAATGAACATCTAGTACTCATACTAAGTATTCAGAACACTGACTGAATGTGTCTAGGTGATCTGAGAGCAGCATTGTGTCCTGGTTAGAGCCAGCCTCGAAGCCAGGAAGATCTCATTTCCAATCCTGCCTCTGATATAGTGGCTGGGTGACCCCATGAAAATCACAACCTCTCAGTGTTCTAAAGTTTAAGTGACTTTCCCAGGGTCACCCAACTAGTAAGTGTGTAGGACAAGATTTGGCCACAAGTTTTCTTGACTCCGGTTCCAGCTCTTTATCTGGTGTGTCCAAAATCCAAAATTTAAGTTTCTATTTTTTAGTAGATGCTATATTTTAAAAAAATTTTTGTTAACCCCTTAACTTCTTACTTAGTATCAATTCTGAGACAAAAGAGCAGCAATGGCTACACAAACAGCTAAGTGACTTGCCCAGGATCACACAGCAAGAACATGTTAGAGGCCAAATTTGAACCCAGGTTGTCCAACACGACAGGCCTACCTCTCTATCCACTGTGCTACCTAGTTACCCTAGCTCCTGTACTTCTCGTTCACTTTCCCCCTATTTTCTTCTAAGCCCCTCTCTCATTTTTCAATAAATCCATAAACATTTATTAATGTCCCCATGTGCCAAGCACTGTGCTAAGTGCCTTATTTTCTTCTTTGTCTCTCTTTCCCACTTCTCTCTCCCCCTGCTTTGCAGTCTCCTTCCCTCTCCCCAATACTCTTCTCCAGCCCTCTCCTTGGGCTCTCAGGCAGACACTAACCTTGATCAGAGACAGGAACAGGAGCTCTCTGCTGAAGAAGTAGATGAGGAACCAGGGGCAGAGACACCATTTATAGGGAATCCCAGGCTGAGCTGTTGACATGAGACACAGCTTTCTAGGAGGAAGAGTGTCTTTCCCAACTCATGGCATGTGTCAGACAATTCCTGACATTCTCCATCCTCTCACACAATGATGTGAGTCAATAGTTGCATCACGGAGTTGGAAAGGACCTTAGAAATAATTTGCTCCTTCCTCTCATTACACAGATGGAGAAACTGAGGCCAAGAAGAAGTTAGATGGTTTTTCCATTGTCACACAAGTTGTATATGGAAGAGTCAGGATTAGAACCCAAGTCTTCCATGACCAAATTAAGTGATCTTTTCATTCCATCAATCTGAGGCATATTTAATATATCTCTTCCCCTCAGAAGGAGGTGTAAAGATGGTATTTTCAGAAATCTGTGTCCTTTCAGAGATTCAGTGGTCCTTTCTTCACAGGGAAGTTTGGGACATCCCCATAAAGTCAAATAAGGTACTCAGCGCTCTAGTTTCCTTTCCAATTCTCTCTGTCTTTGAATAAGGGATGATTTTCAGATTTAGGAGTGATTGGTTCTTTCTGTCATTCATTCATTTATGTATTCAATATTGCCAAAAATATTGAGCTAGTATTATGTACAAAATTCTGAGCCTTAGGGCTTCAGAGAATATAAAAGGTAACTAAGCAGTCCCAAACTCTTAGGGAACCTATAATATTATAGATGACTGACAAATACACAAATAAATATTGTGTCATATAGAGATAGAAACCGGACCTGTGAGTTCACTGGTCTTTGGAACTCCCTAGAGCAGAAGTCTTAATTTCCTTTGTGGCATGGACCCTTTTGGCAATTGGGTGCAATCTGTAAACCCCATAGGACAATTTGGTGGCAAAGTAGATAGAGTACCAGGCTTGAAGTCAGGAAGAGTCATGTTCCTAATTTGAAATCCAGTCTCAGACATTTACTAGCTATGTGACCCTTATCAAGTCATTTAACCCCATTTGCCTCAGTTTCATCATCTGTAAAATGAGCTGGAGAAGAAAATGGCAAACCACTCCTGTATCTTTGCCAATAAATCTCAAAATGGGGTCACAAAGAGTCAGATGCAACTGAACAACAAAAATAAAAATGGACCTCTTAGCAGTCTTTTTTAAGCTACAATTTATTTTATTTTATTTTTTAAACCCTTGTACTTCGGTGTATTGTCTCATAGGTGGAAGATTGGTAAGGGTGGGCAATGGGGGTCAAGTGACTTGCCCAAGGTCACACAGCTGGGAAGTGGCTGAGGCCGGGTTTGAACCTAGGACCTCCTGTCTCTAGGCCTGACTCTCACTCCACTGAGCTACCCAGCTGCCCCAGCAGTCTTTTTTAAATGCATACATTTCATAAGATTACATTGAATTATATTGAAATATAATTATCAAAATGTTTTTTAGAAAATCAAGTTCAATTAACCATAACATTTATTAAGCAATGTTCCTATTATATTCTGAGCATTGCATTAAGCTCAGGATGTGATCCATTATAACAGTACTGAGCCTCTCCCCTAGATGATGAATCTCCTTCTACCAATGAAGGCCAGAGCCAGTAGCTTCAGTGTAACTTCAAGTCTTAGACAGCTAAGTGACTAAGAGACTGGCTCAGTGTCACACAGCCAATATGTATCAGGGGCCAGACTTGAAAATTGGCCTTCCTTGTTCTGAGCCCGTCTCTCTATCCTCTATTACACACAGCTTCTCTATTCTACATAAAGTGAGAAAATACTTTAACAAAGGTCAGACAACATACCTTAGGACAGGAATTATTCACATTTTGTGTGCCGTGAATTCTTTGGTGGGGCCCATGGTAGATTTCTTGCATGGTCCATAAGGAAGCCAAGGGTCCTCCTTTCACAATAATATTTTTAAGGCATAAAGTATACAATGTTACCAACAAAACAAATATCAAAATATGGATCCTTAATGACTGATTATCTGACGTGCAGTTATTACATTCAAAAAAATAGTTCATGGAAACCAGATGACTTCTTTAAGAACTGGAAAGACCAGGGGAACATTATACACAGTAACTGAATCATTGTGGAATGATCAAATGAAATAGTCTTTGCTACTAACAGCAATACAATGATCCAGGACAATCCTGAGGGACTTGTGAAAAAGAATGCTATCCACATCTAGAGAAAGAACTGTGGAAGAAGGAATGCAGATGAAAATATATGATTTAGCACTTGTTTATTTGGGTATATGATTTGGGGTTTGGATTTTAAAAGTTTACTCTATTACAAAAATGAATAATATAGA
Organism: Gracilinanus agilis; assembly: GCF_016433145.1. Taxonomy (NCBI): domain Eukaryota; kingdom Metazoa; phylum Chordata; class Mammalia; order Didelphimorphia; family Didelphidae; genus Gracilinanus; species Gracilinanus agilis. The sequence goes on along the minus strand of NC_058133.1, from coordinate 478,066,694 downwards.
AATGGGTTTTGAGTGATAATACATGTATAATGTATACATGTATAATCCAGTGGAAATGCTTGTCAGATCTGGGAGGGGGGGAAAGAAAGGGGAGGGAGACAACACGAATCATGCAACCAATGGAAAAAAAATAAAAAAATTAATAAATAGTTCATAGATCCCAAGATAGGAAGTTAATGCAGAATGGAATCCTATTTAGCTGAAATAACCAGGGCTATCTGTATGAATGAGGAGGCCCTCGATGGATGAGAAAAGGTCTTACTTTGACCTTAAATACATCATCCTTTATTTTCCCCATCAATCCCTTATCTATGTCATACTAAATACTGTGACCTTCTCCTCCTACTCGTAATCTGATGAGATAGTTTTCTAAGTTTATGAATCCTCCAATCACCATAGAAGACATGGTCAAAGTCATTCTTTAGGTAGACATTTTTAGTGTGATGAATTCAGTTAAATTATTTTCACCAACCTTATGTTTATCACCTATTGTATATGAAGCTATTCAAGGTGCTAAGGGTACAACTACAAAAAATGCAAATTGTCCCAGTCTTTGCTTCTAGCATATTGGTGGAGAGAGAAGGTGAAACCAAGGGTCCAACAGTAACTTTCATAGCACCTTTATTCAGCATCTCATCCAAAACACTCCTCTTATATGTTAGGAAACCAAGACTCTGAGAAATTAAATGGATGACTGGTCTCCAAGGCATAAATGACAGAGCAGAACTTTGAGGACAGATCTTCTACCTCCAAATTCCATGCTTCTTCTGCCATATTGTGTTGTCTCCCATTCTAGAGACAAGAGTTTCCTAAAAATATACAGGTTATGACATAGCTCTGACACAGCCATCACCCTTCTAGGGCACAATAAAACACCTTAGGATAGAAATTTCTCTTCTTCCCCTCCCAGCATGCAGTCATACTCCCAGATCAATGACTAGTCCACATATACTCCCAAGTCAATTTCATCCTATTACATCTATATCCTCTCTCTTTCCCACCCACAGGTCTATATACATTCCTAAATACCTAAGACAATGAGACCAAGAACAGTCATATTCTCTTCTCTGTACACTAGGAGAATTGTCACCTCTATCAAAGAGAGGGGAAAAAAACCCAGGAAATCCAAGATGTAATACTTTGTGTCACTTCTGGAACACACCAACACGATTCCTCCTCCCATAGCAAAAAAGGACCAGTCTACCTCCAAATGTTTCATTAGATTTTTCCTTTTTGTTTTTATCAAATAATGTTTCTTAGAAAAACAAAGGAGATGTCTGCCCAACTGTATCCTAGTCAGTGAGCATCTATATATCGAGAGAGAGAGAGAGAGAGAGAGAGAGAGAGAGAGAGAGAGAGAGAGAGAGAGAGAGAGA
>NC_058133.1:478000746-478064927 GCF_016433145.1 Gracilinanus agilis | reverse complement strand
GAGAGAGGGACTCTAATCATATATATATATATATATATATAACCACCTGATTAGGGTGATTTCTTTTAAAGGCCAGGCTGGTTATGCCAATTTCTTAAAATAAGACATTCATGGAGTTTATCTCATTGATCGACTCCTCCTTTCATGAAAGATTTCTCCTTAATATGCAATGCAGTTTAATAGCATATTATTCCAAGTAGAACTTTCAGAATCAGACAGTTCTCTCAAAATCTGCCAATATTTTATTGTAATATTCTTCACTTTTGTACTGTCTAAAGGATTAGAGAAGACCAAGGAGAGGAAGAGTGATGAGAAAAAAATCAGACAAATAACAATCAGAATACACACAATTATTGATTATATAAGCATAGTTCATGGTGTCCCAACACAATTAGATTGGTAACATTAAGATCAGTTATCAGTTATAACAGATATAAGAATAATGAAAAATTTTAAAATATTGCAATTACAAAAATGTGACACAGAGACATGATGAGAGCACATGCTGTTGAAAAAATGGCACCAATAGATTTGTTCAGTTCAGGGTTACCACAACTTTTAATTTTTTTAAAGTGTCATATCTGTGAAGCACAATAAAGTAAAGTACAATAAAATGAGATGTATCTGTATAAAATGTATCTTCCCCTTTAGAGACAAAGCCACAGCCAAATCCTTTAAATAATTTTCCTTGAGCACCAAAACTACCATCCATTTAACAATGTTATAATTTATACTCAATTTTGTAGGGTACTATGGGAAAGGCCCAGGTTCCATTATCATTGGTTCAGACTCTAGCTTTGCTGCTTGCTCCCTGGGTCACCTTGGGAAAATAACAAGCTCTCAAAGGTTCAATTTCCTCCCCTGTAAAGTGAGGAGATTAGTTTATAGGACATCTGAACTTCTGTCTTTGGAACTGGTTATGCAAAGTGAGATAGACCTGTTATTCTCTTGTTACAGAACTCAGTAAATTCCTATTGACTTTGGTAATGATGATAATGATGGTAGTTTTGACAATGATTCTAAAGACAATGGTGACAAAATAGGATAAGTTATGTAAAGTTGAAAGAACTAACTGAATGCCAGGTTACTATAAATACCTTTCAACGATGAATAAGAAAGCAATGACACTGATGACAGTCAGAAAGGATCCAGTCTTACTTGTCACGTGGTCCCCACCATACTAGTCAATTATTCTTTTAGCCACTCAAAACAAGGTCTAGGACTTGGAATTTTATTTTTGTTGCTCAGTCATTTCAGTTGTGTCTGACTCTTTATGAACTCTTTTAGGGTTTTCTTGGCAAAGGAATTGAAATGTTTTGCCACTTCTCCTTCAGCTCATCTTAAATATGTAGAAATGGAGGCAAAAAGAGTTAAGTGATCTGCTCTGGATCACACAGCAAGTACAGATTTGAACTCAGGTCTTCCTGACTCAAGGACCAGTGCTTTATATAGGTGCCACCAAACCCAAGGGAAGTTTTAAGAATTCTTCCTTTCCACCAAATATGATAGACTAAAATGGGGAGTGGAGGGAGCATTCAGTGTTTAAGTCAAGTTCAATGTATTATGTGAGCTTAGAAACTGGACATAAGAGGGGCAGCTGGGTAGCTCAGTGGATTGAGAGTCAGGCCTAGAGACGGGAGGTCCTAAGTTCAAATTTGACCTCAGACACTTCCCAACTGTGTGACCCTGGGCAAGTCACTTGACCCCCATTGCCCACCCTTACCACTTTTCCACCTAGGAGCCAATACACAGAAGTTAAGGGTTTAAAAAAATTGGACATAAGAGGATGTTTCGGTTGGTTTCCCTGAATTCATATGATATAACTTCAAGTATTTTCTTGAAAATAGCTCTCATGGTGACTCCTCTGGTGATTTAAAGCACTTGGGAAATCTCAGAGGGACACTGAGAAGAGATTATAATAGCTGTGAGAGGGCGTTATAAGTACAACATAGAAGATTCATTGATGAGGACAATAAAGGACTGTACATCACTAAGAGAATAGTAAAATATTTCTCATCCTTCACGACTCTCCTAAAATAGTTTCTCATTCATGAAGATGGTTTTAATGACCCAGTTAGAAAACATCTCTGCCAGCTCTGATGTCCTGAATATGTTGTCCGTATGTGTCTTATGGATATTTTCTCATATATACTGTGTTATTGTTTTTTCCTCTTAAAAGCTAACAAGCTCCTAGGACCCTGATGGTAAACCTATGACACACATGTCAGCACTGACACACGTAGCCATTTTCGATGACATGCGGCTGAATACAGTGAAATATGAGGCTGCATGCCAAGGATGAAACATTTGCTGTAGCATATTATAGACACTCTGTGCACTATAGATGACAATTCTACTTATATTAATTTACCTATTTTGGTTTATTAAATACAGTCATATATTACAATTATACATTTTTGTTATTTAAATTATAAATATCACAAAATTATGTTTTTTTTTCCTCAAAGTGACACACCACCCGAGTTATGCTCAGTTTTTTGGCAAATTTTGACACACCAAGCTCAAAAGGTTGCCCGTCTCTCTCCTAGGGGATAAGGGTCATTTTTATTCATCTTTTGTATTCTCAGAAGCCCTGAGCACAGAGGTTTCCACCTATGGTATGCTCAAGTGATATTTGTTGACAAAAGAATCAAGAAATGGTCAGTAACTACTAACAAATGACCTCTAAGAATTCAGAAGGAGGGAGCCTTTGATTTGCAATAACCGTTCAGTGGTTCAGAGTTTGTGAGAAGAGAAAGTAGGGATCGAGGAAGTCTGTGCTAGGGAGAAAAGCAAGGATGGGTACCCTTCATATATGGATAATGAACAGAAATAAATCTGAGAGAAGCTACAAATCAAAGATAAGAGTAGAGTAAAAGATCTCAGAGGACAATCCAGCCCTTTCTGAAAGATGGGACAAAGACCACCTGAAGATTCTTAGGAATGGAAATAACTTCAGTGTCTGAAGGCCCTGTAGCCTGGCCGAGGGGATGGACATCATTGAAATTCCCCATTAAGTGAGGAGGAGGGGAGCAGGGTTCTAATCCCAAGATAATAAATGACTTTCTGGAAGAATGATGTAGATCCCCTATTTCCAGAGGAGAAGCCTTAGAGTTCCAATGGCTTAATGTAATGAAAAGGGCAAAGGACAGGACACATGGGCTTATCTTCAAGCTATTCTATTTCTCATCTAGGTGACCTTGAGCAAATTACATCTTTTTGTACTACATTCATACAACGTAAATGTAGTAGAAAAGTAGCTTTTTCAACTGTGACATGAGTGGCCTAAAATAGCATAATGATGATAGCTAGCATTTATATAGTCGCTTTAAGGTTTGCAAAGCCCTGTATCACATTTTTATCTGCATAACATCCCTAGGAAATAGATGCTCTTATCATCCCCATTTTACAGATGAAAAACAGAGTAAAAGTGATTTGCTCAGGATCACAGAACCAATAATGTCTGAGGCCAGATTAGAATTTGTCTTTCTGACTATAGGTCCAATATTCTATCTACTTTACAATCATGTTTCAAATCCCCTACAAATGAGATCAAATGAAATAATTATAAAGTGTTAGAAGAGTGCCCAGATCATAATAAACACTTAATACATGCTTGTTCCCTTCCCCTTCCATTACAATTATGGAATCCCTTAATTGACTTATTTGCATAGCTCTTACTTTGGGGAATGTCAGGAATTGTCTGATTCATGCTATGTGTAAGAAAAGACACTCTTCCTTCTAGCGAACTGAGTCTCATGCCAACACCTCTACCTGGGATACCCTATAAAAGGTGTTTTTTCGCTACTGCCTTGTCATTCACTCTGGTTCTTCAGGAACATTTGTGTCTGTGTCTGTGATCAAGGTGAGTATTCCTATGAAAAGAGAATGGGAGGGCTTGGAACAGAGTATTGGAGAAAGAATTACTGTACAAATCAGGGGACAGAGGGTGGAAAGGGATGAAGTATATAGGACAGTCAAGAAAAATGAAACAGGATCCAACTGAGTCAGAATTAGGGAAGCTTGAGAAAAATAGAGGTTGTGTTTCGGTTTTGTTATAGGCTTATGGAGAATCTGGATCTCCTCATAGCTCAAAAAAGTAAGGACCTATTATCTGATAGAAAAGGAGTTACAATCGTCAGAATTCCTAGAAATCTTGCCTTTATCCAGAGTCCTAAAGATATTTCCAGGATATTGGGGCAGGCAGTCTTCTCTCCCACTTCTTAAAACCAGATTCTATTACTTGCCTAGAGATTCATTATGTTTTACTTAGTTCTAAATCACATATCAGACTGATGTTATCAAATTATTAATAGCCCATGATTATCTCAAAATCCATTGTGTATTTAATGAGTTACAACTTCTAAGGAGTTAGTTAATGCACTGAAATCTTAAGTTTTCTCTATCTGGAAATCAGTGGGTTTTTAAAATGTATATGACAATGTATATTGACAACTTCTAAAATGGGGTTCCATGCATCTGGAAAATCTCTCCATTATTTTTCAGAAGTACCAAACTTGCCCAGAAATGTCCTGCCAGCAAAACCAGCAACAGTGCCAGCCACCTCCCAAATGCCAGGCTCCCAAGTACCCTCCCCAAACTCCATGCTCTCTTCCAATCTCTTCCTGCAGTGGGTCCAGCTTTGGGGGAGGCTGCAGTTCAGGCTCTGGAATGGGCTGCAGCTCTGGTTCTGAAGGTGGATGCAGCCTCTTTTCCCATCATCACAGGAGATGCCATAGACATGGTCACCAGGGGTCTGATTATTGTGACAGTGGTAATGGGCACAGCCAGCAGTCTGGAGATTCCTGCGAAAGCTCTGGGGGCTGCTGCTGACCTGATGGCTTTGGCAAAGAGTAGACCTGGAAAGATCAAAAGGGATAGTTCTCCCTTCTTTCCTACTTACTCCTTTTGTTCTTTAATTTCCCCTTAGGCTCTGAGCTGAAGGGATATCTCAAGAGGCCTAATAGAGTTTAGGAGGATCATTTCATCTAATCTCAAAACTCTAGATCTCAAACGTGAACCCAACCATGTCTGCCTCATTTGTTTCATGCAACAATAAAGCTTTATCTAAGTCTCAAAGGTTGCCTATTCTCTGTTCTTTATTTTGAATAGCCAAAGTCTTGCTTCCTGCCCTGTACCTTCCCCTAATGAGTTAAAGATGCCTTCTGGTCATAGATTTCTAGTAATCTCAAAGGCAGTTGGAGATGTAAGACTGGAGGTTAGCAGAAAGATTGGGGGTGGATAGTTAGATTTGAAAATCATTAGTACAGAGATGATGAGCAAATCTATTGGGACAGATGAGATCACTAAATGAAGTTGTCCAGAGTGAAAAGAGAAGAGAGACTAGGACAGACCCCTTACCGTGTGATCTGAATGAGCATCCATTAATGAAGACTAAGGAGTGGTCTCATAGGTATAAAGATGGTATGCCACAACCTAGATAGAAGATTTTAACAAGGAGGAGATGGTAATCAACTATATCACAGGCTCCAGGGAGGTCCAGGTAAATGAAGATAGAGAAAAGATCATTGGATTTGGCAACTAAGAGACTATTGTTAACTTCTGAGAGAGCAGTGGCAGTGCTTTGCTAAGGCTGGAATCCAGTTTGTATGTAAAGAGGGAATGAGAAGATAGAAAAGGAAAGCACTTATTGTAGGCAGCCTTTCCAAGGATTATAGCACAAAGGGCAGAAGGAATGGAAGGATCATGTGAGAGTTTTTCAGGATCAGAGAGATATGAGTAAGTCTATAGAGAGAAGAAAATGATCCAATAGACAGAGAATGAAAATAAATGATGAAGTAAGGAAGACAGAGGGGCAATCTTTTGGAGGAGAGGGGATAAAATTGGATCCATTGCAGAGGTAGAAATCTTATTCATACTAAGAAGTAACACTGTTTCATCATATGAGACAGAGGTGAAGGAGGAGATAAGGGTATATGATATCTGAGTGATAGTGAGTTAAGAAAAAAGAAGATAAGAGAAAACTCACAATAAATGGCCTCAGTTTGTTTTCCTGTAAAATATGAGGTAAGTTTCTCAGCAGAGATGGTATAGTGAGGAGGACAATGGTAAATTTGAAAAAAAAAGATGAAAAGGTTTAGAAGATCCACCATGAGAAGTGGGAGTGAATTGATAAGGGAGCCATAGAAGGATTGTATAATAGCACTAAGGGCCCTGGTGAGGTTGTGTGTGACCCATCAAATAGGAAAACATGGACCTTACTAGATACTAGATTTATCTAGATCCTCCCCCAGCCACTTCACAGGATGAATTTCTGAACTCCAAAGACCTTCCTTGAAGGGTGGCTGGGGAAATAACAAAATTATATGATGTGATTGTCCTAGATTGTGAAAGTTTCTTCCATGGGGGCAGAGCTAAGATAGCAGAAAAGAAACACAGATCCACCTAATCTCTACTAAATTACCTTCCAAAAAACTAAAATGCCACACCTCTAAATGAATTCTAGATCAGCATAACCCAGAGAAAAATGGGGTGAAATAATTTTTCATTCCAAAACAACAAAGAAAGTTGGTACAAAAGATCTGGTGTACTGGGGCAGATGTTCTCAAAGCATAATGCTAAGGCTGGCTCCACCTTGACAGCAGGCCATAGAAGGCAATTGAATCAGTTGCAAAAGTTTCTGGAGCTCTAAGTCACAGACTATTAGGGGTAGGGGGGAGTCAGACAACTGCCCAGAAGGAGATTACAGTGGTTCCTTTGCTGGATCAAGGTGCAATAATCTTGTTTCCTTGTTCATATGAGGAACCAGGTTGTAGTCCAGGAGCTCAGTTTCAGAATGAGAAGGATTGTTAGCACACACCAACACTTGTGGCAACAGAAATGCAGGGGACCCTGGTCACAGTTCCAAGGCAGAAAAGAGTACTTATGGTTACTCACATTTCAAAGCATAAGCCAAGAGATTATTAAACATGCCTCTCCTTAGAGCATACCACCTCAAAAGAATGGAAAATATACATCCTCAGAGCTAGCTCTGAAGGCAGTTGCACAAAGAACCTTAAGTTAGGAATATTACTCCCTTCACTACAGGTACAGAGCCTAATATTGACAGGTTTTTTTTTAATTAAAAGAAAAGGGAAAGGCTTAAAAACAATAAATAATAAAAGCAAAAAATTAAAAAAGAGACTCAACAAGAAAGGTCATTTTTGGTGACAAGGAAGACCAAAACACAAACAACTCAAAAGTACATTAAAAGTTGATACTCTAGCATCCAAAGCCTCTTAGAAAAATATGAGTTGCTTTCAAGCCCAATATAAGTAAATGGAGTCGCTCAAAAAGAATTTTAAAAGTTAAATATGAGAAGTAGAAGAAAAATGGGAAAAGAAATGAGTGATACAGGAAAATTATGAAAAAAAGAGTCATCAGTTTGGTATGGGAAGCACAAAAAATACTGAAGAAATTAATATTTTAAAAAACAGGATTGGACAATTGATAAAAGAGGCACAAAAATCCAATGAAGAGTACTTCTTAAAAAAGCAGATTTGATCAAATGGAAAAATATATACAAAAATGCACTGAAGCAAAATTTCTAAAAAATTAACTATATGGGGAAAAGAGATAGAAAAATTCATTTAGAAAAAGAACTCTTTGAAAAGTAGAACTGGCCAAATGGAAAGGGAGGTACCAAAGTTCACTGAAAAAAATCATACGTTAAAAAATTAGAATTGGGCAAGTGGAAACTAATAACTCCATGAGACATTAAGCAATCAAATAGTCAAAAGAATAAGAAAAATAGAAGAAAATGTGAAATATTTCATTGGAAAAGCAACTGACATGGAAAATAAATCCAATAGAGATAATCTAGTAATCACTGGAATACCTTGAATATGATGCCTAAAAAAATGCTTAGAACTCTTCTTTCAAGAAATTATCAAGGAAAACTGGCCCGATATTCTAGAACAAGAGGCTAAAATAGATATTTAAAGAATCTACCAGTAACCTCTTGAAAGAGATTCCAAAAAGGATAACTCCAAGGTATATTATAGTGAACTTCCACATATCCTAGGTTAAAGAAAAATATCTCAAGCAGCCAGAGAGAAAAAAAAATTCAAATATCATAGAGACACTATCAAACTAACACAAGATGTAGCATTTTCTACATTAAAGGACTGAAGGCTCTGGAACATGATACACTAGTGGGCAAAGGAACTAGGACTTTGACCAATCACTTATCCAGGAAACTGAACATAACCCTTCAAGGGAAAAAAATTAGTATTAAATGAAAAAGGACTTTCAAACATTCCTGATGAAAGGAACAGAGCAGAATGGAAAACTTGGCTCTCAAATATATAAGGCTCCAGGGAAGCATAAAAAAGTATTCAAGAAAAAGAAATAAAAATATGTGCAATAACATTAAATTGTTTGCATACCTACATGGAAAGATAATTCTTTTAACTCCTAAGAATGTTATCATTATTAGCACAGTTAGAAGGAATATACATAGACAGAGGGCAAGAGTATGAGTTAAATATGATGTGATGATATGAAAACAAATTGAGGCATGAGAAAGAGGAATGCATTGGGAGGAGAGGGATGGGAAAATAGAAAGGGATGGATTATTTCACATAAAAGAGGCATGAAAGAGCTTTTTCAGTGGATGAGAAGTTGGGAGAAATGGGAAGGGAAGCACGTGAACCATATCCTCACAGGAATTGACCCAATGATGGAAGCATATATACATCAATTGAGTATAGAAATTGAACTTATCTTAGATAAGGGAAAGGAATAAGGGAAGGGAGTAGAAAAGAGGGCAAATTGGGGTAGATAATGGTCAGAAATTAAATAGAGAGAACAGAGAGTAATACACAGAAATAGTTGTGCAAAAAAAGTTTACAATTATCTCTAATAAAGACCTCATTTTTAAAATACCTATCAGTTTGGCTAATATAAAAAAAAGAAAAATGACAAAAATTCCAAGGAATATGGGAAAATTGAGACACCAATGCACTGTTGGGGGTGCTGTGAATGGATTGGATTCATTTTATTTTTATTTCCTTACATCAAGCCTAAATTGTTTTTTTTTAACCCTTGTACTTCGGTGTATTGTCTCATAGGTGGAAGATTGGTAAGGGTGGGCAATGGGGGTCAAGTGACCTGCCCAGGGTCACACAGCTGGGAAGTGGCCGAGGCTGGGTTTGAACCTAGGACCTCCTGTCTCTAGGCCTGACTCTCACTCCACTGAGCTACCCAGCTGCCCCTAAATTGTTTTTTATGGTGTCCATCCTTTGCTCTAACTCTGCCTCTTAGTAACCAATAGAATATGCAGAATCCTTTTTTTCACCTTCATAGGACAAACTTTCAAATAGTTTTAGATTCTTGTTGAATTTTTAAGAATCTTCAAATATTTTTGGTCAGTTCCCATTATGTTATAATTTCTTCTCCATATTACAAAAGTTTCTGCAACTCCTGCAGTCCATTTTCATATGGCAAATCCTCTCTGTCCAATGATGCTCTTAATGATGCTCTTCACAGAGCATCAATTTCCATTTGCACAGGCTATTTTCCATTACAGGAACATTCTTTGCAAAAGGGCTGTGGATGTTCTGTGAAACCCCAGGAAAGGTTCTGAGTTGAAGTTTTAGGAAGAGAAGAAAGTGAGAGGAACAAACACAGAGATTGGAGAGCAATGGCAGGGACAGGTGCTTTTTTAGTTATCTCTCTCCTTATCATGGGTATCATACCCTCTGTTAGACATTTTGAGGTGCCTTTGACAATCCACAGTTTGCTAGAGAAATTGTTAGGGAAAGAGTTCTTGTTATAAAAAAAACCAGAGCAAAATAAATAAATGCTTCAATTCTTCCTTCATCTTAGACTTGGAGTTTGAGAAACTTGGATTCAAATCCTGCTCTGGACTCTTAGTGGCTGGGTCACCTTGGGCAACTTGTTTAACATCTCTCAGTTTCCATTTCCCCACTCTTAAAATGGTGATAACAATAGCATCCATTCCTACGGTTTTCATGAGTGTGTGGGATGAGATTCAGCATATAATTCTCAAAGTAGTATTTGGCTTGTTATTACCCCAATTTTCAAGACTCCTTAGTATTACTATTCCTTAGGCTAAAACTGCCCTCCCTACCCCATAAAACTTTTAGTCTTCCTGACTATTTTCAAAAACCTTGAGAAGAGTTTATCTGTACCCTGGGAAGAAAGCTAACTATAACCTGAAGGAGGACAGAACAGGGAGTTTCAAAAGTATTACTTTTAGGGGGCAGCTGGGTAGCTCAGTGGATTGAGAGCCAGGCCTAGAGACAGGAGGTCCTAGGTTCAAATCTGGCCTCAGACACTTCCCAGCTATGTGACCCTGGGCAAGTCACTTGACCCCCATTGCTTACCCTTACCAATCTTCCACCTATAAGTCAATACACAGAAGTTAAGGGTTTAAAATTTAAAAAAAAAGTATTACTTTTGTCCCTAGGATGAAAAATCCATGATAGTCATGGGTTTTCTTGATCATGGGGGTCATTTGGGGTATGTAATGTTGAAAATCACATGCTCAAGACTGTGAACATCACAGTACCCCCTTCTATGGGATTGGACTGAGGGGAGGAGGAGAATCTTGTGTCAAGATTATTATGAAAGTCGATGATTATACCTACAAGAGAGGACATTTTTGCCCTGAGCAAGCTGCTTATGTGAGCAGAATCTCTTTTCTTCCTATTCCCCTCTCTCTTACTCTCAAGATCTATTTATCATCTCTGATAATCTGATAAAGACGGCTTAGTTGATAAGGAAGCAAAGGATACTGAGATCTTTTAGCTCATGTTTCCAGCTCTGTGTCATGGAGCATGGAGTTACTGTATAAATTTCAAGACTCATTTCCCACAAAAGAACCCCCCCGGAAACTTCGCAGATGAGCAGAACTTACAAATTATGTCATATCCAAACATAAAAGGTCTCATTGGCTTCAGAATAGAACAAGGCCAAGGCTGAATTTTGACTGGGTTCTTATCAGAAAGCCAAGTCAGAGAATATTTTCTCAGGGTTGAAATGCCCCTGCTAAGGTTTTGGCCTTGGCTGTACCAGGCAGCTGCATTCCTGGCCAAAGGGGAAGAGTGTTAACCTTTTAACTTCTGGTTAGCTAGGAACTTAAAGATTTTCAATAAGGCCACAATACTTTTCAACAAGAAATCACAAGGATCACAAAAGGGGTCAAAAGAAGAGTCTCAGATTTTTATCTCTTCTCTTATTGGCTTCCCACATTGTACCCCGCCCCGTTCCGTTCACTGTTTTCTCCAAATAAAACAGCTTTGCTCTGCCAGCATCTTTTCAAGTCTCCTGTCTGCTCATTAAAATGATTTCTGGGAGTATAAGCCTCCACAAAACTCCACTCCACACCATGAGGATAAATAAGATCACATATATAAAGTATTCTTCAAGTCCTTAAGTGATATGTAAATGTTACCTTATAATAGCTATTATTATTTCCATTGCCATTTATCATTGTACATTCCAGCCACAAAAGTAGTTTTTCTTTGATCTTCCTTTTTCTGCCAACATTTTGCAAATTATTTTAATGAGTTCTTACGTATTATGCAGTCAGGCTCAACTCATTCTGAGCTTTAGTATCTATTCTACATGACCATGCAAAATGGTCTTTAGGATGCTACCATCACTTCTGTTCAGAGTCAATTTAATTTTGTTATGGCCCTAATTGTTAGAAAATTCTTCCTGATATTGATTCTAAAACTCCATATCAGCACCTTCCACCCATGGCCTTGTTTTTGCCCTCTTGTGTCCATCAACATGAATCTAAGGGATTACATTTGAGTTTTTGAAAATTTTGAAGAGGACACTCAGGACCCCTCTCAATTTTCTCTCTGAACCAATCATCTCTCAACATACTCTATCATCAAAAGGGATATCAGATTGGACATCATATTCCAAATGTGGATTAATCAGGACAGGGGAAAGTTAAAGGATCACCTCTGTTTCTCTAGAAACAGTTCCTCTATTCAGGAAGTCCCAGATAAAATTAGCTTTTTGGCCAGCTCAATGTGTTGCTATCTCATATTGAGCTTGTGGTCCACTAACAATGCTAGCTCTATTTTATACGAATTATATGGCCTTGAAAATTAAAACTAAGTAATAGACTATGTAGACTTGTCATTGGCCAAAGGAGAGTCATTGATTATAACGGAAGAAAAGCAGCAAGCATGAGATATATGAGATGAGAGAGCTTTATTGTTGCATGAGACAAATGAGGCAGACAAGATTGGGTTCAATTCTGAAATTTGGGGACATGAGGATGAGAGGAAATGATAGTTCTGGGCTCTCTTGCTTCCCAAAGTAAATCTCAGCAATTTAGAGCCATAAAAGAAAACAATGGAAAGAGAGTTAACTGGGAAGAATGAAAGAAAAACAGGATCAAAGTCAGGAGCTTCTTCAGATTATTCCATTTCTGCTCCTCTTAGCCAAGGACACTTGGTCAGCAGCAACCTCCAGAGTTTCCACAGGAATCCCCAGACTGCTGGCTGTGCCCACTGCCACTGCCACAACAGTCAGAGTGCTGGCGATTTCTGCTATGGGATCTCCTGCGATGGTGGGAAAAGAGGCAGCAGCCATGCTCAGAGCCAGAACTGCAGCCAGCCCCAGAGCCAGAGCTGTGGCATCCCACAGAGCTGGATGCACAGCAGGAAGAGACTGGAGGAGTGCATGGAGCCTGGGGAGACTTGGGGGGACACTTGGGAGTCTGGCATTTGGGAGGGGGCTGGCACTGCTGCTGGTTTTGCTGGCAGGACATCTCTGTAGGATTTCAGTTAACCTGAAAGACAATAATAGAGGTTTCAGATCCTTAAAACCTAGGGAATCTGGTTTATTTTTCCATTTGGAATTAGTTCATACTGTGAAGATGAATTATGTCTATAAGACACTGGTATTTTGTAGCAAAGAGCAACTAGGTAGCACAGTGGATTGAGTTCTAGGCCTGAATTCAGCATCATTTACCTCTCTTTGCCTCAGTTTCTTCAAATGTAAAATGAACTGGAGAAGTATTGGCAAACCACTTAATTATCTTTGCAAAGAAAATCCCAAAACGGGTTGCAGAGAGGTTGGACACAACTAATTGACTAAACCATAAGGACAATCTAATAGCAAAAAGATTTAAAATTCTTTTAAGTGAAAATATGGGGAGCAAGGAATGAACATCTAGAACTCACACTGAGTATTCAGAACATTGTGTGAATGTATCTCTGTGATGTGATAGGCAGCACTGTGTCCTGGCTAGTTTCAAGTCCTGCCTCTGACACAATAGCTGTGTGATTCCAGGAAAATCACAACCTCTCAGTGTTCTAAAGTTCAAGTAACTTTCCCACATAGCACAACTATTAAGTATGTGAAACAGGATTTGACTTCAGGTCTTCCTAATTCCATTTCCAACTCTTTATCCAATGTGCCAAAAATTCAAAGTACAATTTTCTATTTTTGACCAGATGCTCATTTCTTTAAAAAAAAAATAACCTTTTACCTTCTCCCTTAGTGTTAAATCTAAAACAGAAGTGCTAAAAGAGCTAGGCAAACAGGATTAAGTGACTTGCTCAGGGTCACATAGCTAGAACAAGCTTGAGGCCAAATTTGAACCCAGGTCCTCCATTCTCTTTGCCTGGCATTATATCCACTCTAATACCTCTCCCCTCCTGCTTTGTACACTCCTTCCCTCACTCCCAGCACTCTGCTCCTGGGTTCTCAGGCAGACACTCACCTTGATCAGAAACAGGAAAAGAAGCTCTCTGCTGAAGAACCAGAATGGGTGAGGAACCAGGTGTAGGGATGAATTTTATAGGGAATCCCAGGCTGAGCTGTTGGCATGAGATCCAACTTCTTGAAGGAAGAATATCTTTCCCAACACATGACATGTGTCAGATAATTCCTGACATTCTCCAGCCTCTCATGCATTGATGTGAGTCAGTATCTGGATCACTGAATTGGAAAGGACTTTAGATATCACCAACTCCAGTCTCTGATAATATGGATGGAGAAACTGAGGCCCAAAGTTAGATGAGGTACCCATGGTCACACAGGGTGAATATGGAAGAGCCACTACTAGAAGTCAAGTTCTCCATGACCCAACTCAATGCTCTTTTCATTACTCCAGTACATGGCAAAGTTGATGTATCTTTTCCTCAGGAATGATGGTGCTTTCAAAAAGCTCTGTCCTTTCTGGCAATTAGCCTTCTCTTCTTAAAGAAAAGTTTGAGGAATCTCTATAAAGTCCAATAAGGTTGGACTCTAGTCAAAGGCTCTAAATTCCTTTATTCTCTCTGCCTCTGAACTAAGGAGAATTTGGGATTTGGGGATTATTGGCTTTTCATTCATTCATTTGCTTAATCAATACTTAACAAATATTTATTAAGTATTATGTACAAAGTTCTGAGTCTCAAGGCTTCAGAGAATATAAGAGGTAACTAAACAGCCCCATTTTCTCAGGAAGCCTGTAATATGGTAGATGGCAGACAAGTACACAAATAAATCCTATGCCATATTGGGATAGGAACTGGATCTGTGAGTTCCCTGGCCTTTGGAACTCTCTAGAGCCAGATTCCTAATTCCCTTTGACAAATTGGTACAATCAATGGACTCTAGGGGCTGCTAGATGGCACAGTGAATAAAGTGCCAGGCCTGAAGTCAGGAAGAGTCATGTTCCTCAGTTCAAATTCAGCGTAAGATATTTACTAGCTTTGTGACCTGGGCAAATCACTTAACTCTGTTTGCCTCAGTTTTCTCATCTATAAAATCAGCTGAAGAAGGAAATGGCAAACCACTGCAGTATCTGTGCCAAGAGAATCCCAAATAGGATCATGATGAAGAGTCAGACACAACCCAAACAACTGAACTATAACAATAAAAAATGAACCCCTTAGAAGTATAATATTTTTAAATGTATAAATTTCCTAAGATTATAAAGAAAACTATGTGGAAAACAGTTATAAAGATATTCTTTAGAAAAAGGAGGTCTAATCAACCACAAATATTTATTAAGCTATATTCCCATTATGATCCAGGCATTGTGCTAAGTTCAGGATGTGATCCATTAGATCAGGACTGAACCCCTCCCTTAGATGATGAATCTCCTTCTACCAAAGCAGGTCAGCAGCTTTGATGCAACTGCAAGTCTTTCAGAGTTTAGTGACTAAGGGATTGGCTCAGGGTTACACAGCAAATATCTAGTAGGGCCCTGACTTGAAAACTGGTCTTCCTGGTTCAGAGCCCATCTCTCTATTCTCTTCTGCACAGAGCATCTCTATTCTGTCACATAAGGTGAGAAAATGCTTTAATAAAGGAACAGACAGAATGGCAAAGGATAGGAGTACATGCATGGTCCAGAGTGAAGCCAATGGAGCTCCTTTCACAATGTTTTTAAAAGCATAAAGTGTACAAGATTATTAATAAAATAAATATTTTAATATAAATGCTTGTTGATTGATTAACCAATATGCAGTTATTACATTTTTAAGTAGCTCACAGATCCTTCTATAAGAAATTAATTCAGGGTGAAGTCATATTAGCTGAAATAAAGAGAGGTATCTGCTTGAAAGAGGGGTACCTTAAGGATGAGAAAGGTCTTACTTTTCTCTCAAATATGCTGTCCCTTATTGCAACCATCGATCTATGATTTATGTCATATCTACATAATATCTCCTAAATATTGTGACATTTCCTTTCTACAGTAATCTTGTAAGATAGTTTTTTAAAAATGTTATGAATTCTCCAAATACCACAGGGAACAAATTCAAAATCACTCTTTAGGTAGAACTTTTAAGATGGTGTTCTAAATTCAGTTCAGTTCTTTTCACTAACCTTATCTTTATCATCTGCTGAATACCAAGCAATTAGGAGGTGCTGAAGATTGTTACAAGGAATCCCAAATTTCCAATATCACAGGATATAGTAACAAAAATGGAAACTCTCCCTGCCCTCATAGAGATTCCACACTGGTGGAGGGAGAAGATGAAACCAACGATTCAACAGTAACTTTGGCAACAAATTTATTCATCGCCAAAGCACACCTCTTACATTTTAGGATTCCAAGGCCCTGAAAAATTAAATTGATGACTTGGTCTTCAAGACATAAATGCCAGAGCAGAAATATTAGGACAGAACTTCTACCTTGAAATTCCATGTTTCCTCTGCCATATTGTGTGGTCTCCTATTCTATAGACAAGAGTTTCTTAACAATTTCTGGGTTATGACAAAGCTCTGATACAGTCATGACCTTTCTAGAGCATAACAGAACACCTAGGGATAGACATCCCTTTTCCTCCTCTCCCAGGAGAGTCATACTTCAGGTCAATCACTTGTCCACCTACACCCCCAAATTCGTTTCTTCCTATTAACATCTATGTCCTCTCTCTTTCACAACCACAGACCTATACACACTCCTAAGCACCCGATGTAATCAGACCCAAAGTAGCCATTCTCTCTTCCTATACACTAGGAGAATTGTCATCTCCACCAAAGAGAGAGAAAAAACAAGAAATACAAGATAATGCATTGTATCAGTCCTGGAATACACCAACATAGTCAACCTCCTCCCATATCAGAGAGGACCAATCAATAGCTCTAAACCCTTCTATAGGTTTTATTTTTTTAATCAAATCATATTTATGAAAAAAAAAAACAAATCTTTTGCTGTCCGTTTGTACATTCATATACACTCAAACTATTGATCCTTCCTAGGAGAGAAGTGTGGCTCTGAGTAGGAAAAGGGAGTTTTTAGGAAATCAGATAAATAGAAATAAAAAAGTAGAGGGTATTTCTTATTACATTCATACCTAGGAGATATTAAATTTGATTCCAGACCACTATAAGAAAATAAATATTGCAATAAAGTGAATCACTTGATTTTTGGTTTCCCAGGGCAAACAAAAGTTATACTTACCCTGTACTGTAGTCTATTAAGTGTCCAATAATATTATTTCTATTGTTATATTGGTTAAACAGTTATATTTGTGGGAAGCTGTATATATGCCAGTGGTCTGTAGCAAGCATGTCTCACCCACACCCACTAACAAGCTTGGGAGGAAGAGAGGGGTATGATCTTGCTGAGTTCATTTTCCTCCCTCCCACTAGACAGTTAGGAAATCAGTTACAAAATGGAGATTGATCTGTTATCTTCTGGGTCAGTCAGGAAACTAGGAAGGACAATATCTCCTAAAGATGTTAACTTTCTCTAAACTATTTCCTCACAGGTTTGAGTAGGAGAAATTAGTAAAAGCTTGATGTCTTGAAGCTTTCAGGCACAGAGGAAAGGACTTGCTTTTGGGGCTACCCAGCAGGAGGAAGTCAGCTTGAGGAGTTGTGAATATTCCCCTGAATATAGCCAGATACAGCTCCCAAATGATGAAAGGTTTAATGTTATGTGGGGAAGGGAAGGAAGGGAGATTTAACAAGGATGTATAAGGTCTGGAAAGCCCTAAACTGTTATGTCCAAGCAGCCCTTCCCCCCAGAGGGGAAAGGTATCTTAGTTAGCTAATTGTTCTCTAACTTTTATAGATAAACTTCTCCTATGGTCTAAATAACTAATTAGAGGTAACTATGATGTTGATTGAAGGTCTAGTCAAGCTATAGCAGGTTGGCAGCAGAGAACTAAAATGGCTTGGTTAAGAGTCAAGCCTAAAGCCCTCTAGAGCAACTAAGATCTGGGAACAGCAAACAGAGTGACCTGCTCACTTCCAAACCCCAGCACCAATTGCCCTTAACTGCTTTAAATTGCCCCCTCACCCAGAGTTCTTGAGGGGGGGCCTGGAATTCTGAGCTGTGGCTTGACCCCCTCTTTTGCAACTGGAATTCCACTCTGCCATTTCAATGTCACACTATCAAAACAATCTATATACCTTAATTAAAAATACTTTCTTTCTAAAAAGTGCTAAGCATCACTTCAGCCCTCAGTGAGAGATAGTCTTTTTGGTGTCAGAAGGTCTTCCCTTGATGTGGATGGCTACTGATTGATTAAGGTGATGGCTGCTGCAGGCTGGGGTGGCTGTTCCAATTTCTTAAAATAAGACAGCAATGAAGTTTCCCTCGTTGATTGGCTCTTCCTTTCATGAAAGATTTCTCTGTAGGATACCAGGTTGTCTGATAATATTTTACCTCAAGTATAACTTCTTTCAGAATTGGAGTTAATTTTCTCAAAATCTATAGCTATATAATTGTAATTGTATATATTTATTATTATTTGCCTCAAGGAATAGGGAGGGCCCACGGTAGGGAGAGAGATGTTATAATAGCCAGTCAGTGGAATGAACAGAATACACATAAAATGTATTGATTGTATGGGCACAGTTTGTGGTGCCCCAAAACAATTAGAAAAGGAACATCAAATATCACTTATAACAGATCCCTATAATACATATGAATAATGAAAAAGTTTGAAATATTTCAAGAATTAATGATACGCTGTTGAAAAATAGCATCAACAGATTTGCTAAATGCAGGATTGTTAGAAAGCTTCAATTTTAAAAAAGCACAATAAAATGAGGTATGTGTATGAAATGGATCTTCCCTTTTAAAGATGAAGTCACAGGCTAAATCCTTTAACTAAGTGTCTTTAAACACCAAAATGACCATACATTTAACAATATTGCAATTTATACTCAACATTATAGGGTCCAGTGGAAAAGGTCCTGGGTCTGTTATTATTGCTTCAAAACTTGGATTTACTATTTGCTATCTAGGTCACCTTGAAAAAATAACAAGCTCTCAAGGGTTCAATTTTCTCTGCTATAAAATGAGGGAATTAGATTAGAGGACATCTGAACTTCTTTCTTTAGATCTTGTTATGTAAAATGAGATAAACCAGGTCTTTTCTTGTTACAGAGCTCCAGAAATTCCTATTGACTTTGGTAATGATGATAATGATGGCAGTTTTGGCAATGATGCTAAAGACAATGATGACCAAATGGGATAAGTTACGTAAAGTTGAAAGAACTAACTGAATGCCAGGTTACTATAAATACCTTTTCATGATGACTAAGAAAGCAGTGACATTGATGACAGTCACAAAGGATCCATTCTTACTTGTGGTCCCCACCCCACTAGTTAATTATTCTTTTATCCACCCAAGACAAGGTCTAGGACTTGGAAACTTTATTTTTGTTATTCAGTCATTTCAATTATGTCTGACTCTGTATGATCCCTTTTGGGGTTTTGTTGGCAAAGATATTGAAGTGTTTTGCCATTTCTCCTTCAATTCATTTTAAACATATGGAAACTAAGACAAACTGGTTTAAGTGACTTGCCCAGGGTCACACATCTAGTAAGTGTCTGAGGCTGGATTTGAATTCAGGTTTTCTTGACTCCAGTATTAGTGTTTCATCTATGTGCCCCTAAACCTTAGGAAAGTTTCAAGATCTCCTCCCTTCCACCCAAAATGATAGACTAGAATAGGAGGAAAGTTCAGTGGTTAAATGAAGTTCAGTACACTCTCTGGGCTTGGAATTTAGAGACAAGAGGATGGTTCAGATGGTTGTCCTCTGTCCTTATGATATGACTTTTTGAAAATAGCTCCCATGGTGACTCCTCTGGTGATTGAAAGCACCTAGAAAATCTCAGAAGGCCTTTTTGAGAAGAGATGAGAACAGTTGCTAGAGGACAACATAGAACATATATTAATGGGGGCAATAAAGGACTACAAATTACTCTAAAAGAAAAGTAAAATATTTCTTATCTTTCTAGCTCACCATAAATAGCCTCTCATTGTGATAATACATGTATAACCCAGTGAATTGCTTGTCAACTTCAGGAGGAGGGAGGAAAAAGGGGAGGAAAAAGGGGAGGGAGACAACAAGAATCATGTAACCATGGAAAACATTATTTTTAAAATAGCTTCTCATTCATGAAGATGCTCATAGTTATCCCAGCCAGAAAAGTCCTCTTCCTGGTATGACCTCCTGAGCATGTTTTCTGTATCCCTCATGGCAATTTCATCTATTGTCTATTTGTCTTTTCCCTAGAAGTTTATAAGCTCCTTGGGGATGAGGGTCATTTTTATTCATTTTTTGTATTCCCAGAAACTTTGAGCACAAAGGCTTCCACATATGATATGCTCAATCAATATTGTTAAGTGGATAATAAAAGAATCAAGACATGGTCAGGGACTTCTTACCAAAGAAGCCTAAAAATTCAGAAGGAGGGAGGGAGTCTTTGACCTGCAACAACTATTCAATGGTTCAGAGTCTGTGAGAATACAAAGTTGGGCCTGTGAAAGTCTGTCCTAAGGAGAAAGAAGAAAAGTACATTGTAGATATGGATGATGAAAAGAAATGAGTGTGGGAGAAGCCAAAAATCAAAGATAAGACTAGAGTATGGCATTTTTGGGGACAAGCCAGCCCTTTGTGGAAGAAGAAGCAAAGACCACCTGAAGGTTTTTAGGAATGGATATAACCTCAGTGACTAAAGCCCTTTAGCCATTGCCCAGTGGATGGACATCATTGATATTCCCCATAAGTGTGGAGGGGAGGAGCAGGTCCCTGATCCCAAGATAATAAATGGATTTCTCAGAGATTGGTATAGATCTCATATTTCTAGAGGAGAAGCCTTAGAGCTCCCATGGCCTGATTAAATGGAAAGGACAAAAGACATTGTGTCAGGAGACTTGGGTTCATATTCAAGGCCTTCTATTTTTCATTTGTATGACCTTAAACAAATTACTGTATCTATTTGAGCCTCAGCTTTTTCTTTTGTGACATGAGGGACCTAAAATGATGATAATGATAACTAGCATTTATATAGTGCTTCAAGGTGTGCAAAGCACTTTGTCTCATTTTATCCTCACAAAAGTCCTGGGAGGGAAATGCTATTATTATCTCCATTTTACAGATGAAGAAATTAAGAAAAAGAGAGCTTAGGATTTGAATTTGCCTTTCTGACCCCAGGTCCAGCATTCTATCCACTTTGTTCATTAGTTACCTCCTAGATCATGTTTCAAATTCCCTACAAATGAGATCAAATAAGATAATGTTTATAAAGTATTTCAAGGGGGCAGCTGGGTCACTCAGTGGATTGAGAAACAGTCAGAGACAGGAGGTCCTAGGTTGAAGTCTGGCCTCACTTCCTAGCTGTGTGACCCTGGGCAAGTCACTTAACCCCCATTGCCTAGCCCTTACCACTCTTTTGTCTTAGAACCAATACACAGTATTGATTCTAAGATGGAAGGTAAGAGTTTAAAAAAATATTTCAAGAGTGTCTGGAACACAGTAAACACTTAATACATGCTTATTCCCTTCCCCTTCCCTTACAATTAAATAATCTTTTAATTGGTTCATTTGCATAGCTGTCACTTTGGAGAATGTTAGGAATTATCTGATTCATGCTATGTGTTAGGAAAGACACTCTTCCTTCTAGAGGGCTGAGTCTCATGGCAACATCTCTACCTGGGGTATCCTATAAAAGGTGTTCTCTTGCCACTGCCTTATCATCCATTCTGGTTCTTCAGGGACATTGTGTCTGTGGCTGTGATCGGGGTGAGTATTCCTATGAAAAGAGATTGGAAAGACTTTGAATAGGCTATTGGAGAATGACTATACAAATTAGGGGACAGAGGGTGGAAAGGGATGAAGTATAGGAGAGCCAGAAAAAATGGAACAGGGTCCAACTGAGTCAGAATCAGGAAATCAGGAAAGCTTGAGAAAAATAGATGTTGTGCTTTAGTTTTGTTATAGACTCACAGAGAACCTGGAGCTCCCTCATAGCACAGAAAGTAAGGACCCATTATCTGGTAGTAAAGGAGCTACAATGGTCATAATTCCTAGAAACTTTGTCCTTAGCCAGAATCCTAAGGATGTTCCCATGATATTGGGACAGCAAGTCCTCTTCCCTTACTTCTTTTCAAAGTGATATTCCGCTACTTGCCTAGAGATTCTAAATGTTTTGCTTAATTCTAAATTATATATTAAATTGATATGTTAATAAACTATTAATACTCCATTATTATCTCAAAACCTATTGCCTGTTTAATAAATTGCAAATGTAGGGAGTAAGCTAATGCTATGGAATCTTGTCTCATCTATCTAGAAATCAATATGTTTCTGATGGAGTTGGCAATGTGGATTGACTCTAAGTAGAGGGAGTTTCTTAACCAGAGTTTCATGCACTGAAAAGTCTCTCCATTATTTTTCAGAATTACTGACTCACCCAAAGATGTCCTGCCAGCAAAACCAGCAGCAGTGCCAGCCCCCTCCCAAATGCCAGACTCCCAAGATCCTTCCCCAAGCTCCATGCTCTGCTCCAATCTCTTCCTGCAGTGGGTCCAGCCATGGGGGAGGCTGCAGTTCAGGCTCTGGAATGGGCTGCAGCTCTGGCTCTGAAGGTGGATGCAGCCTCTTTTCCCATCATCACAGGCGATCCCACAGATGTAGGCGCCAGAGTTCTGACCACTGTGATAGTGGCAGTGGGCACAGCCAGCAGTCTGGAGATTCCTGTGGGAGCTCTGGCGGTTGCTGCTGATTCTGAATCAACTCTTCACTTTTCCCCCCTTTATTCCTTACTCATCCTCCTTTTTGATTTTTCCTTGGGCTCTAAACTGATTGGATATCTTGAGGAACCTAAGGTTATTTACAAAGATCATTTCATTTTATTCCTAAACCCTAGATCTCAAATTTGAATCCAATCATATTTACCTCATTTTTCTCATGTAACAATAAAGCTCTATCTGGTCCCAATTGTCTCCTATTCTCTATTCTTCCTCCTTTTATAGTCAAAGACTCCCTTTATGTAATGTGTCCTTACACCCATTGTCCCTGCTTTATGCCTGAATTAGAGGCTGCTAGGGTTTTACCTGTCCAGGAGTTTCTTTCCATGAAGACCCAAGAGGACATGGAATAACAGTGTGTGCTATGCAAAATTGAAAATTGATTGATCGTGAGAGCCATCTTTGCCCCAAACGGAAGAAACTTGCTGGGCGGAGTTCATAGAGCAAAGGCCAGAGAAGTCCAAAGGGGGCTTTGGGTCTTGTGGACCCTCTTTCATGAAGTAAAAGACCTATTAGGATAAGTCAGAGGCTATGAAAAATATTAGAAAAACCATGGAGGTGGAGAGGCCCAAAAGGCTAGAACTACATTGGCAAAGGTGTGGCATGCATGCAGAGCTGGCGCTCAGGGATCTGCTCCATTCCCCTTTTCCCCAGGGACTGAGGACATTTTTTGCATGCCCTGTCCCTCTAGCCAGCCACCCAGAGAGGGTACTTCTTCCCTCTATTCTCGGGGGTAATGGAGGGAGCTCACAGGCAGCTTGAAGTTGCAATTTGGGCACCCAAACTTAAAAACCTTCGCCAACACTGGGCTAGATGATTGCCAGAAAGAGACCTCCCAGTCCTCTAGTTTGCAATAGTTTTGAGAAACAAGGCTTGGTTTGAATATTTAGGAAGGCTCTTTCATTGTATCTGTTGAATGGAGGTAAAGAAATCTTCCTACACTGAGTTTCAGGCATCTGCAAAATCTTGCTACTTCTTAATTACTGAACTCTGTCAGCAAAATGAGCTATAATGCAATTTGCTATGAAGTCATTTAAGATATAGTGGATAGGATATGTGAGCTTTACCATTCTTTCCTAGTCCAGCTCTAGTCCTGGATGCCAAACTAATTCCTGATATAGCAGGGCACAGACATATCAAAACCTTCCCCCTTCCCCTCTCATGCCTCTTCTGTCCCAAAAAATACCTCTTTTCATCAGATGCAAACAAAAATTAGGACTCTCTTCAACTGCCAAATTTCAGTGTCCAAGGACCAATATTCACTCTTCCCTATCCAGATCCTGTCTCCCTGCCCCACCACTGTTCTAAGTACTTCCCATCCTCTGGAGCTCCCTTTGTATTTGAACCTTTCCCCAAACCTTCTCATCAAAGAAAAATAATGGAGAGACTTTTCAGAAGCAAAGAAATTTCCTTCACTTAGAGCCAATACACATTGTTAACTCTCAAAAACACATTGATAGAGAAGACTTAAGACTACAACGCAATATTATATGTTTGTAAGTTAATACATGCTAAGATGATAATTGCTCTCCAAAATATGCTCCGCATGCATTTGCATTTGTTCTTAACAATAAAAATGATGATAATTCATTTATTTGGAGTTTTAATTTTTTTTTCAAAGCTCCTTCCTTCTGACAACTCTACAAGATCATAAAGAAGGTGGAGATCAAAGGAGTTAAATCACTGTCTTATGGATATTCAGCTAGTAAGCATCAGAGACCATACTTGAACAGGTCTCTCAAGTCAAGTCCAGCACACTATTTGGGACAAAGTCTTATCTCAGAGGAATCATTCTCAATAGGTGAGATTTCTGGTTCTGTGACAAATTATTACAATGAGCACATTTGGGTGATAAATTAGGGTGTCTTCTGGTATCCCTCAAACCCTGAAAATTCTTCTGGCTAGATAGCCTTCTGTAATACTCACAGGGTCCACTCAGATTTCACAGACTGCTTGCCTGGTCATAATTTCTGTGATCTTCTCCATGAAGAACCTTTGGGACTGGCATTTAGAGGCTGGCAAGAGTTAGATTTTGCAGAGGATAATTAAGAAGCATGATTAAGGTGTCATCATTCTGTGGTTGTTTTCCAGCTCTCCATGGCTTTTGGAAGGTGACAGTATGCAGAAGGGGCTTGATTTGGGGAGAATGGCACTTTCTGAAGAAGGACAGTGCAAATAGACATTCCATGAAATCATGCAGAGTGGATTTTGAATCTCTTTCCAGTCTTGTGGTGGAGGAGAAAAGGAAGCAATAATCAGCAGAGGAGAGAGCACGATAGCAGGATGTGGAAGTTGATAGTGCTCGGGAACAGAAACAAGTGTCTATGTCTTTGTGAGCTCATTCCAGTCCATTGTCCAGGGCTTATACTCATGTACATTTTTTTTTATTTTCCATAATTGCTGGGAAAAGAGAATGCTTTCTTTTTCAATTGCTAACTAATCCATGGATCTCTGGAAGTTCTTTCATCTCCATTTTATTGAAATCTTGGCTTTGTAGGAATTAAAGTTTAATACTTGAAGTATTATATTTTATAAAGTTTATTAATTAACAAAGCAGAACCACGTGACTAAGTTTTTTCTACCTGCTCAAAAAGCCTGCTCCACCAAAGCTGTGACAGGAAGAGATGGAACTAGGTCCCATTTATAGCCTGTCTATGTCAGCACGTAAAGACAGGAAGTGAGTTGGATGCTGGGAACCGTAGTTTTGCTGGGAATCATAGTTTTTAGGGTAACAGATTCTAATTACACAGCTTAACTGTTAAGCTATGTATATTAATGCTTTGGATTCAATGTTGGGAGGAGGACAAATTGGTGTGGTGATGAAGAAAGAACCAGCAGGGAGAGATTAAAACAGCTGTATTTGCCAGAGAAATATTTCTGACTAAAGGTTCATCATCACAGGGGAGGTAGGGGGAGAGAGGGAGGAGAGGGACAGAGAGAGAGAGAGAGAGAGAGAGAGAGAGAGAGAGAGAGAGAGAGAGAGAGAGAGACAGAGAGAGAGAGACAGAGAGACAGAGAGAGAGAGAGACAGAGAGAGAGAGAGACAGAGAGAGAGAGAGACAGAGACAGAGACAGAGACAGAGAGACAGAGAGAGACAGAGACAGAGAACGAATTGCTTTATTTTAACAACTTTCAAACACTGGGATTTCCCAAGGGCTAGCAACCTTTTTGGCCACGAGAGCCATAAACACCTGCAGAAGGAGGAGGATGGAGGCGGAAGTCACTGGAATATGGGGCATTTGAAGGGCCCCCTGGGGCACATCCTAGGGCTCTGCCAGGACCGGACAGTCGAGAGGTGGAGCCAGATGTGGCTTGAGAGCCATACCTTGCTTACCCCTGCTCTAGGCATTCAGAGTCAAGTAACAGTTTAGAAATGTGGCCAGGTGAGCTAGGCACAGTCATTACCTCTCTGATTGATCAATTTAAATTAATCTTGAACTGAAGGAGTGACTAGGGAGAAAGTCACACCCTAAGAGTGAGTTCTTCTATATCCCAGCCCACATAAAAGTGAGGAGAGCAAAGTGACTGATAGCTTCTCATGCCTACCAACTAATCCAGAAAACACATATACTTGATGTTTCTTTTTTAATCAAAATTTAGTAGTATTTTTTGTAGTAGATTTTGTAGTAAATGAGTAACAACCAGGTCCCACTAAAAACATTGGGTTCCAAGTAAGAAAACCAATTTATTGATCAGTCTAGCAATAACCAACAAAAATTGGTCAGTGATTTCTTAGTGATCAAAGGCAAATTCATTCAGTATCTTGAGTCATTAAATACAATTTGGGAAACTCATTATTCATCCCTCCCCAAGACATTTCTAATTAGTGAATACCTAATGAGGAGGTAGGCTAATATTCTATGGTCTCTCCCAAATGCTGCTCATGAAGATGAGAAAATCACATGCTTGATCATAAGATTCCAACATCTGAATGAAGAAATCATGTTAAGCCTGATTAAGAGTGAACTCTGTTCACCCCAAGGGAATATCCAAGGACATTGCCCTGCTGCTTCTCAGACCTATTTGTCTAGAGCCAAATTTGTTTACCATAAAAAAAATAAGTCTTAGACTCTCAGTCTTAGTTGTTCCAATTTTAAAAGAAACTCTAGAATAGGGAATGGGAGAACAGTACTTGGATCTTAAGGACAAAGGAGTGAGGGAAGGGTTTGGGGGGGAAAAAAACAATCCAGTTAGAAATCCAATTATGCAGAGCATTATTTAGAAATAAAAATGATTCTGCATTAGGAATGAATCTTCTCACTGCTCATAAAGAGTATTAAGATTACAAAGCATTTTACATACTTTATCTCATTTGATAATTATTGCTTTCATTAGTAACATCACTATCATCAATATTATTAAGCTCCATAACCAATGAACTGCTGGTCTGGGCTCCTTACCCACCTTACCTTTTTATAGCAGAATCTCTATGTTAGAGCTTTACAGATAAAAAGAACCTTAACAGGATTTTTTTTTCAACTCCCTGACAAACATATGATTGAGCCTTTATCACAATCTGGATTCTTGCTTGCTTCTGTGTTCTTGGCATGGAAAAGAGGGAGAATGGATGCTGCTTTTCTGATTTCTTTGCCTGGAAACATGTATATGAGAGACAGACAGACAGACAGAGGCAGAAACAGAGAGAAAGACAGGCACATAGATTGAAGGATGCAGAGAAAAAGAGACACAATAATGTAACGAGACAAAATGTAATCGATTTTGTACATTGCTACAAGACACTCTCCCCAAAAAAGAGACAAAGTCACTATAAGATTATAACAA
This sequence comes from Gracilinanus agilis, assembly GCF_016433145.1. NCBI lineage: Eukaryota > Metazoa > Chordata > Mammalia > Didelphimorphia > Didelphidae > Gracilinanus > Gracilinanus agilis. Next base: position 478,037,663 of record NC_058133.1, on the reverse strand, counting down.
AAATAAGTTTTATTTCTTCAAATTTTTGCTTTAAAAATGTATGATAATAATCTTCTCTTTCCCTCCTGAACCTGACAGAGACAGAGACTGAAGAGCGACAAAGAATATGCATGTAATTTGGTGAAGTCATTAGGGAATTATGGGTGGACCTGGTGATTGATCTTAATGATGGATGACCAAATGCTGGGATGGGAGGAAGATGTGGTTTATCAAAAATGTTTTATGAAATCCTAGCAAGGTCACAGATATGTCACCAACTAGAAAGTGTTTGGAAACATATACATAATGAGATGTGAAAGAAGCCTAACATTTAGAAGTAAAAGACCAAGGTTCCAAGCACAGCTTTATTACTGACAAGCTCTGGGACTTCAGGCAAAGCATTTCCTTTCTTTAGGTCTCAGTTTTCTCATATGTAAAACAGGATTTTGGATGAGATGGCTAATAAGTTTATTTCTTTGCTCTCTAAGAAAAAATAGGCAAAGTGGATAGAGAGCTGGCTTTATAGATGCTATAAGCCTGGGTTCAAATCCCACTTTTTGACACCCGCTACATGACTCTGAGCAAATTCCTTAACTTTTTGACTCTCTGTAGGGCCATTTTTCAGTCATGTCTAACTTTTCTTTACCCCATTTTGAGTTTTCTTGGAAGAAATATTGGAGTGGTTTGACATTTCCTTCTCCAGCTCACTTGACAGATGAGGAAACCAAGACAAACAGAGTTACATGACTTACCCAGGTTCATACAGCTAGTAATGTGTCTAAGTTCAGATTTGAACTTAAGAAGATTGGTTCAAGAAGAAGAAATCAAGAAGATTTCTGACTCTAGTTCTGGCGTTCTATTCACAGTGCCACATAGCTGTACTTTTTTTCTCTAGGCAACTCTATAAACCAACACATCACTGAAAAGGAACTGACCTGCATTGGTAGAGGGAATTCCCTCACTTAGGAGTTCATTATTCAACTCTCAAATCTTGCTATCCAAAGAAAACTATTGATTTCTTGGTTTCATGCTGATAAAAAGTAAGATTCTATAAAAAATTTTAATAATGAATTTACACATAAGTTTTCCAAAGTTATATGATCCTAATTGTCTCCTTCCTTTTTTCCCTCCCCCTTCTCAAAGTTGACAAGCAACTTAATCTGGGTTATATATGCGTTAACACCCAAAACATATTTCTATATTGTTCATTTTTGTAAGTGAATAATCTTATGAAACCAAAACCCCCAAATATATACCCAAATAAACAAGTGATTAATCATATATTTTCATCTGCATTCCTACTCCAACAGTTCTTTCTCTGAAGGTGGAGAGCTTCTTCTTCCTAAGTCCCTCAGAATTGTTCTGGATCATTGTATTGGCTGTTAGTAGCAAAGTCTATCACATTTGATCATTCCACAATATTGCAGTTACTATGTACAATGTTCTCCTAGTTCTGCTTGCTTCACGCTGCATCAGTTCATGTAGGGCTTCCCAGCTCTTTCTGAAATCATCCTGTTCATCATTCCATGTAGCACAACACTATTCCACTATGATTATATACCACAATTTGTTCAGCCATTCCCCAATTGAGGAACATCTCTTTAGTTTCCAATTCTTTACCACCACAAAAAGAGCAGCTATAAATATTTTTGTACAAACAGGTCTTTTTTCCATTTTTTTTATCTCTTTGGGATGCAGACCTAGTAGCAGTATTGCTGGATCAAAGCACATGCATTGTTTTATAGCCCTTTGGGTATAATTACAAATTGTCTTCTAGAATGGTTGGATCAGTTCACAACTCCATCAGCAATGCATTAATGTCTCAATTTCGCTATATTCCCTCCAACATTTATCATATTTCTTTACTCTCACATTCCATATCATCTGATAGGTGTGAAGTGGTACAGAGCTGTTTTTAGTTGCATTTCTCTAATCAAGAGGAATTTAGAAGATTTTTTCATACAATTATTGATATCTTTGATTTCTTCATCTGACAAATGCCTAGTCATATCCTTTGACCATTTATCAATTGGGGAATGACTTAGATTCTTAAAAATTTGACTTAGTTCTTTATATATTTGAGAAATGAGACCTTTATCAGAGAAAGTTGTTATAATTTTTCACCAGTTTGTTATTTCCTTTCTAAATTTTGTCACATTGGTTTTGTTTCTACAACATCTTTTTAATTTAATATAATCAAAATTATTCATTTTATATCTTGTAACGTTCTCTGTCTCTTATTTGGTCATAAATCCTTCCCTTCTCGATAGATCTGACAGGTAAACTATTCTATGTTCTCCTAATTTATTTATAATATCACTCTTTATATTTAAATCACAAACCCATTTTGGCCTTATCATTGTATAAGGCGTGAGATATTAATCTAAACCTATTTTTTGCCATACTATTTTCCAGTTCTCCCAGCAGCTTTTGTCAAATAGTGAGTTCTTATCCCAAAAGCTGATACCTTTGGGTTTGTTAGACACTAGATTGCTGAGGTCATTTACCCCTAATCTATTCCATTGATCCCCACAATCTCTTAGCCATTACCAGATTGTCTTGATGATTACTGCTTTATAGTTCAGTTTAAGATCTGGCACTGCTAGGCCCCCATCCTTCAAATTTTTTTCATTGGTTCTCTTGATATTTTTGACCTTTTGTTCTTCCAAATGAATTTTGTTATTATTTTTTTCTATTTCTACAAAATGGTTTTTTTTGGTACTTTGGCCTCTTACCATATAAGTAAATAAATTTTGGTAGGATTGTCATTTTTATTATATTAACTTGGCCTACCCATGAGCAATTAATGTTTTTCCAATTCTTTACATCTAATTTTATTTGTGTGCAAACTGTTTTGTTATTGTATTAAAAAAAATAAGACTCTTGAGGGCAGGGATCATTTGGCTTTGAATTTCTAGCATAGTATCTAGGGACATAATAGATATTAATTCCATACTTCTTCAACTGGATCAAAGCACCAGGATTCTGATTGCTTTGACAGTGACTGTGGGCACAACAGCAGTCTGGAGACTGCTGTGAGAGATTTGGGGGCTGCTGCTGACTTGGTGTAAGAGGTACAGAATTGGAGGAATGAAAAGAAGGCATGACTCTATTCCCTTTACTCCTTGCCCCCTTTTCTTCTCCCTAGTCTGGAGGGGCCTCAGCTACTGAGATGTCCTTTGGGGACCAAGTGGGTCCAGGAAGATTGTTTCATCTTACTCCAAATGCAAAGTTTCATATTCAAACAACCATCCCTGCCTTGTTTGTCTTAAACAACAATAAAATTCTTTCTAGTCACAGCTCTTCCCTGCTTACTCTTTTCTCTTAATAGTCAAAGGTTCCTTTCTTTCAATAGCTGTCCACTCTCTATAACCTCTTGTTCCCCCTTGATGCTTACAGGAACCACTTGACTGGCAACTGGTGGTTTTTCATGACTCAAACCAAAAGAGACATAGGGTTTCTGTATGTGCTAAGCCAAAGCAGAAAATGATTCATTGTAATCTGCCTTTCCTGACTGGGAGTCTCCAAACTTGAACCACAGAGTACAAAGATGTCAGAGATAACAAGATGGCTTTAGATTTGTGGGTCAACCCATTTGGCCAAGAATAAATAAATTTCACACACACACACACACATACACACACATATGTGTATGTATTATATATTGGTTGGTTCCTTGTTGCCCTTCATACTAGTAGAGGACCAAAATGGCATAACTGACAGTCTTCCTATCCTTGTATGTGTGTGTATATATTATATATAGAGAGATGTATATATACAGCTACACATACTTATATAGAGAACATTTATAGAGAATATATTTATGTATAAATACACTTATATGTACATATAAATACAGATATATTCACAATATATCTTTAAGTTTAATCTTTCCAATTAACATTTTTCTCCATCATTTTCTTAAGCCTAGACAATTAAACAAACAACAAATCCAGCCCTGATTCATAATATTTGCCAGTTTCCTCATTGTAAGTGCTCACCTTGAAAATTTAGCAACTGAATTTTGGAGCTGATACAAGTTAGTGCAAGCATACTCCTGGATATAAGTCCTGTCACTACAAGAAATGGACAGAGAAATACTAGGCTTTGTTTCTTGCATTCACACCCATTTCTAGTGGAGCATCTACAGCATTTTTGGCTCAATAGATAATTAGATAATTTTTCATCACCACACAGGTCTAACCCTTGAATTGTCAAGGCGTGAAATCAGGTGTCCCAAGTATCCATATTGTCCCTTGGACTGAAGTCAGGTGGAGGAACATCTCTGCTTATTCCTAAAACTGAAACCATGCAATATTTCATATACCTCAAGATCCGAGCCCTTCTTGATCAGTCCAGACCTATTATACTTACTTTACAGATGTGGAAACCAAGCCTCAAGGCAATTAAACAAATTTCCCCTGGTTAGAGGTAGGTTTGGAATTCAGGCAACCTTGATGCTAAGTGAAAGATTTAAATCAATATCTGAATACTCTAAGTATATTTTATAAAGTTATTAAAAATAACTTGAAGCAAAAGGAAAGTAAGAGCCTTAGTAAAGAAAGAAGCTTCCCGGGACATCACATGTGGGGGCCGCAAGAGTGCAGAGCACTGCCAGCAAGAGAGCAAGGGAGGGGTTACACACACCTTTATCGATATAATGTAAGCATGCAACTTGGGGGGAAAACTGAAAAGGAGGCTGGGTGATGTAGTTCAGGGGTATAAAATTTCTATTTATACCTTTCCCCCCTGTGATCTTTTGGGAGACCAGTCTCCCCAAGGGATCATTTTAAACATAATCAACTTAAAACTTTAAAGATATTTAACTAAAGGTATATACAATATTACAGCTTCTAAAGGGAAATTAGAATAATTTGTGGATAAGAGGGAAATAAAAGAGAAAAATAATGAAAAAACCAATGATAGATACATTGACAAAAAAAAAAAAAATTGGGAGCGAAACTGAAAAGGATGCCAGGCAATGTAGTTCAGAGGTATTAAATTTCTATTTACACACAAGTCTAGCCCTTTATCTACCAGACCACAAGCAGTTCTCGGGAATCTTGTGCAAACAGGGCATCTGGGTCCATGTAATCTCTGGGTGAAGCTTGGTATCTCTTTTCAAACCATACATTCCCTACCTACTCTGAGGCAACTGGAACCTGGTAATAGGTTTCCTAAACACATCTTTCTCCCTGTACTCCAGTCTTGTATCTCAGTTAGGAACTTGTCTCCTCTTGTTTCCCTTACTGAAATGGGCCAGAATTATTTCCCACTTTCTTCCTATCCTGAAAGCACTTTGAAGAGATCACCCACTGGCTTCTCTCTATCAGGATAGCTTGTCAAGGTCATCTGGGCAGAATGCTGATTCATTCAAAACTACCAGAACTCTATTCCAAAGGGCAAAAGGGAATGAGATTAGTTCCTCTGGGCTGAGAGAGATCCCCACCTCAGACACAGCCTCATCCCCACCTACAGGTTTAAAGAAGGCACCCGCCCTCACTTCAGAATTGAGCCTGTGACTCATAGAATTCCACAGTGTTAGAGCTGGAAGGAGCCATTTTAGGCTAATTGCTTAACTTTACATAAAAGAAAACTGAGTTCTAGGGAAGGGAAGTAATTTGTTCAAGATGACAGAGCTAACTGGTAGGAAAGTCAGGACTTGAAGACAGGTCTCTGACTCCCACTCAATGATTGTTTTCACTATACTATTCACCATTCATTCATTCATTCATTCACTCATTCATTCGCTCATTCATCTTTTTAAGATAAGTTTATTGGGCAATTACCATACTAATGCACTTTACCTGGTATATGTGGATCTGAGGGGAAGCAGAGACTCAGATTTATATTTCCTAGGGGCACATCATCTATAAGTTCTAATTTATCTTTTATTTCTCTGTATTTATTTCTTCATTGTCTTCATAAAATTATCCTTACTAAAAGATATTTTCTTACATTTCTTTATAGGTCTTAAATATTGTTCTCAAAGAGTTTTGACATAGACCAATCAATATGGACACATGGTCTCATTTTCTTCCTTCCATTCTAGAACATAATTTCAGAAGTGTATTTTAATGACATTAAATTTTCTTTATTGACACTGTGACTACACTGATTTTATCCAGGTTTTAAATTTTCAGCTAAAGTTTAACAGCTATACAGAAATCATTTTATTCATTCCTTGCTGATTTTTTAATTCCTTAATAAACTCCAAACTTTGCTCTCTTCACTCAAGATCTCAACTCTTGTTGCTGAAGTTATTTTTCAGCTATGTCTGAGTCTCCAGGATCCCATTTAGGGTTTTCTTGGCAAAGACACCAGAGTGATTTGCCATTTCTTTTCCAGCTCATTTGGCAGATAAGGAAAGTGAGGTAATCAGGGTTAAGTGATTTGCCCAGTCACAAAGTTAATAAATGTCTGAGGCCAGCTTTGAACTTGGGAAGATGAGTCTTCCTAACTCCAAGTCATCTAGCTACAAATATAATGAATAATAGCAAATCCTTCTATTTAACTCAGAACATCAGGGTCATCTCCCCACTTCCACCTTCCTCCTCTACCTCTATCAATTTCTCTATCTTAATCCATCTTCCTTTCATTTTACCTCTCTCAAAGAAAGAGATGGGTGCTTTTCCTTGCCAAGGCTAATTGCCACACCTGTACCTGGAATCTCATTTCCCCCAGGGACTTGCTCTAGCAATAGTCCCTCTCTCTTTCAGCTTCAATCTCTTCCTCTTCACTGAGTCTTTCTTCTAGAAGAATGCTCAGGAAATGCCCCCTATTCTCAAAACTCTCCCTGGCCTCTGTTATGACCTCTAGTTATCTTTCCAATCCTCTACCGAATTTCTAGAAAGACTCATTTTTCTCCCCTGATCTTTCCTCACCCCATCCCCTACCTCTCCACTGAAATTACTCTTTGCAAAGTTACCAAATACAGCATCATGGATCCTAGACTCAGAGAAGGAAAGGTAAATGTGAATCTGTCTGGTCCTCAGGTTCAAAAATTCAAAGGAAAGCACGTGATGAGCAAAAGTTACTAGAATGCAGTTTATATACAGTAGACCTTAGAGCATTAGTGAACCACAAGTAGAGTAGAGTATGATATCTTGGCCAAAAAAAACTAATTTGTTCTTGGGCTGTCTGACTAGAATTGTTTCCATGGATAGAGAGGTGATAGTTGCACCTTTTTCTGCCCTGATCCCTCAACATCTGGAGGATGATGTGCAATCCTAGCTACCATTCTGATGGGAGAGTATGTTGAAAAATGATTGGCTGTGAGAGAAAATTTAGAGGGGACCTGAGAGTCATCTTCAAAATTTTAAAAGGCTATCATATACAAAACATTAGACTTGTACCGATTAACCCTAGATGGCAAAACAAGAACAACAGGTGAAGGATATAGGGAAAAATAGATTTTGTCTTCTTATTAATAAAAAAATTCTAATGGACATTTACTTTGTTTTCAGTTCTTTTGTTACCCTCAAAAGTGTTGCTATAAATGTTTTCTTTTTATGAAACTTTTCCTTTACTCAGAACTTTCCTTAAAGTATATATCTAAGAGTGGAATCATTAGGTTAAAAGATATGAATATTATAGTCACTTTTTTGCATAATTCCAAGTTGCTTTCCAAGATATCTGTACAAATCCATGGCTCACCCAACAATTGTTTGCATGTCTTTCTTTTCACAGCCCTTATAAAACATTGATTATCCTCATTTTTTTTGTCATCTTTGACATCTATCTAAGGCATTGTTCTTAAGTTTTAATGAATTAATGTTACATCCAGATGATTATGTATACATGTTGTTGTTCGATAATCCTTAGATCCCAGTGTATTTTTTAAATCTTAGCTTCTGTCTTAAAAATCTATATTAAGTATTGACTCCAAGACAGAAACGCAGTAAGAGCTAGGCAGTTGGGGTTAAGTGACTTGCCCAGGGACACACATCTAGGAAATGTCTGAGGTCGGATTTGAACCCAGAGACACCCATCTCCAGGCCTGGATCTCTAGCCACTAAGCTGCCCTAGCAGTGTAGTTTTGTTGGGTCAGTTCCCCAGGATATTGTGAATTGTGGATTTAAAATATGTAGATTTATCATTCAGTAGACCATAAAAAATAGCAAGTTTCTGATATATAATTCTGGCCATCAGTTAGGTATTTAGTAGTGTCTAATTTTTTATAATCTATAGCATCATCACTGTTATTGTTGTTTTGTCAATGTTGCCTCATTATTTTCAAATATTTTTTCCTATGGAGTTCAAAGAAAAATAGTCCTGAGAGAAGTAGGGCTCCTGCCACTATCCCTTTATATTCTGATTGAGTATTACAAAGTGGATAAAATAATAGCCTTCATAGAGGAATAAGTTCAACTCCTTTGAATATGATACTCTTTGGGTTCAATGAAATCATCTTTAGTACAATCAGTTCATCAGTCAGTCAATAAGCATTTATAATGAACTTACTATGTACCAAGCACTATAGTAAACACAAGAAATACAAGTAGAAATAGATCTTCTATGCCTCCAAGGAACATATGTTCTAAAGGGAAGACAACACATCAGTGAAATTGAAAAAGGTGAGGTGAGGTGAACAAAGGGATTCAGCTTTGGGGGCACCATAAAGAAATTCCTGAATGCAATTTGAAGAGAAATGAGACATGACTGTCCTGGCTGCCCTCCCTATATGGAGATTCTGTGAAGAACCATCTAATCAGACATAGAAAAAGTTTGAAGTCTAGGGCTAGAATGAGGTTTCAAAACAAATGTGCCTTCTCCAAACAGTTCATTTTCTAGATTCGGGGAGGGTGCCATGAAGATGCCTGCAGAAACCATACACTGCACCAAAAGATCCAGAGTGAACTTTGGGATTATGGTGACTTGAACTGTGAGGAATTGAATGCATTTGTTTTGAATGTACACTCTTATGCCAAAGGGGACTGCCCCCTAATTGGCTTTTTGTCAAATGTAGCAATCATTGCTTTTGTTCACTTTCTCTTTTCTTTCCCTTTTATTCACAAATTATTGTAATTTATAAGTTGGTTATGTTTACAAGATCCATTGGGGAGACTAGTCTTCCAAATGATCTCAGGGGGAATTGTAAAATTATAATCTGTTACCCTAAAAACTACAATCCCCAGTAAAGTTATGATTCTCAGAACCCTACTCACTTCCTGTTGTTATGTGCTGATGTAGTCAGGAGATAAATTGGGTGGAGTTCTGTGTCCTGTGGTCTTTCCTTCCTGTGGCAGTTTTGGTGGAATGGGTCTTTTGAGCAGGTAGATTAGCTTGGGCACCAACATCATTATCAGTAAATACCATTTCAATCAACACCATGATCATTGCTACTGTTAAAAAGGAATTTGTTAAGGTTTTTCCAAGTGAAGCCAAAGGTTTATCCCACTTCATATAATGTTATAGAATCCAAGAATCAAAGATTTAGAAAGGAGAGAGCTGACAGGTTATCTAATTCAACATACTCATTTTGCTAATGTGGAAATTGATTTTCTGAGAGCTTAAATTATTTACTCATGGTAGTGGCAATTTAAACTCAAATCCTTTGACTCCAAATCCAGGACTTTCCCCAGTATATCAAGACAAATGTTCCCAGTACCATGAGCTAGAAATGATCTTTACCTATTGTGACATTTCTCCTATGATATGGGGTCAGTACCCTTCTTACAGCATCTATTTTTTTTCGTTATAGATATGTGTGAATTCATAGTTCTCCTTGAGGGCAGAAACTATGTATTAGCTGTCCTCTTATCTTCAGCAAATCTGAACACAGGACCTTGCATAGATGGTCTATCAAGTATTTGCTTAGAAAATAAGTGAAAGGAAAAAAAAATGAATTCTTGACCAGTAACTCCCTTTTGGCTTTGGTCTAAATAGAAGGATAACCATTCAGCATATCAGGAAGGAAAGAGTGACAAGACGAATAAATAGTAGAGTAATATTTGCTCTAGAGAATGATAAAGGGGCTGAGGAGGAAATAGATTTAAAATGGCTAAGACAAGCAGCTTGTGAAAAATAAAAGTTTGAAATTTGCATTTGTGGGACAGTGCAAAATGTTAGAGATGGAGACAAGCAAAGCTCAGTTCAAAACCTGTCCCTAAAAAATAAGAAAGCGAGCAAATTAAAAATCCCAAGATGAAAACTAAATTAGAAATACTAAAAACCAAGGGAGAAATTAATAAAATCGAAAGTAAAAGAACTATTGAATTAATAAATAAGACTAGAAGCTGGTATTTTGAAAAAACAGATAAAATAGACAAAGTATTGGTCAATCTAATAAAAAAAAAAGGAAAGAAGAAAACCAAATTGATAGTATCAAAGATGAAAAGGGAGACCTCACCTCTAATGAAGGGGAAATCAAGGCAATCATTAAAAACTATTTTGCCCAATTATATGGCAATAAATATAACAATTTAGGAGATATGGACAAATATTTACAAAAATATAAACTGCCTAGATTAACAGCAGAAGAAATAGAATACCTAAATAATCCCATATCAGAAAAAGAAATTGAACAAGCCATCAAAGAACTCTCTAAGAAAAAATCACCAAGGCCTGACAGATTCACAAGTGAATTCTATCAGACATTCAAAGAGCAACTAATCCCAATACTATACAAATTATTTGATATGATAAGCAAAGAAGGAGTCCTACCAAATTCCTTTTATGACACAAATATGGTACTGATTCCAAAGCCAGGGAGATCAAAAACAGAGAAAGAAAACTACAGACCAATCTCCCTAATGAACATAGATGCGAAAATCTTAAATAAAATACTAGCAAAGAGACTCCAGCAAGTAATTAAGAAGATCATCCACCATGATCAGGTGGGATTTATACCAGGAATGCAAGGTTGGTTCAACATTAGGAAAACCATCCACATAATTGACCATATCAACAGTCTAACAAACAAAAATCACATGATTATCTCAATAGATGCTGAAAAAGCCTTTGACAAAATACAGCATCCATTCCTATTGAAAACACTGAAAAGTATAGGAATACAAGGACCTTTCCTAAAAATAATAAACAGTATATACCTAAAACCATCAACAAACATCATATGCAATGGGGATAAATTAGAAGCCTTCCCAATAAGATCAGGAGTAAAACAAGGATGCCCATTGTCACCTCTATTATTTAACATTGTACTAGAAACACTAGCAGTAGCAATTAGAGAAGAAAAAGAAATTGAAGGTATCAAAGTGGGCAAAGAGGAGACTAAGCTATCACTCTTTGCAGATGATATGATGGTCTACTTAAAAAATCCTAGAGAATCAACTAAGAAGCTTGTAGAAATAATCAACAACTTTAGCAAAGTTGCAGGATACAAAATAAATGCACATAAATCATCAGCATTCCTATACATTTCCAACACACTAGAGCAGCAAGAAGTAGAAAGAGAAACACCATTTAAAATCACCCTAGACAATATAAAATACTTAGGAATCTATCTACCAAAACAAACACAGCAATTATATGAAAACAACTACAAAACACTTTCCAAACAAATAAAACTGGATCTAAACAATTGGAAAGCCATTAATTGCTCATGGGTAGGTCGAGCCAACATAATAAAAATGACCATTCTACCCAAATTAATTTACCTATTTAGCGCCATACCTATCAAGCTACCAAAAAACTTCTTTACTGAATTAGAAAAAACTATAACAAATTTCATTTGGAATAACAAAAGATCAAGAATATCAAGGGAAATAATGAAAAAAAATGTGAAGGAAGGGGCCCTAGCAGTACCAGATATTAAACTATACTATAAAGCAGCAGTCATCAAAACAATATGGTACTGGCTAAGTGATAGAGAGGAGGATCAATGGAATAGACTTGGGATACATGACATCAGCAAGACAGTGTATGATAAAACCAAAGAGCCCAACTTTTGGGACATGAATCCACTATTTGACAAAAACTGCTGGGAAATTTGGAAAACAATATGGGAGAGATTAGGTCTAGATCAACATCTCACACCCTACACCAAGATAAATTCAGAATGGGTGAATGACTTGAATATAAAGAGGGAAACTATAAACAAGTTAAGTGAACACAGAATAGTACACTTGTCAGATCTCTGGAAAAGGAAAGACTTTAAAACCAAGCAAGAGTTAGAGAAAATTACAAAATGTAAATTAAATGGTTTTGATTATATTAAACTAAAAAGCTTTTGTACAAACAAAAACAATGTAGTCAAAATCAGAAGGGAAACAACAAATTGGGAAAAAATATAACGAAAAACTCTGACAGGGGTCTAATCACTCAAATATACAAGGAGTTAAAGCAATTGTATAAAACATCAAGCCATTCCCCAATTGATAAATGGGCAAGAGATATGAATAGGCAATTTTCAGGTAAAGAAATCAAAAGTATCAATAAGTACATGAGAAAGTGCTCCAAATCTCTAATAATTAGAGAAATGCAAATCAAAATAACTCTGAGGTATCACCTCACACCTACCAGATTGGCTAAAATGAAAGAAGGGGAGAGTAATGAATGTTGGAGGGGATGTGGCAAAACTGGGACATTAATGCATTGCTGGTGGAGCTGTGAACTGATCCAGCCATTCTGGCTGGCAATTTGGAATCATGCTCAAAGGGCTATAAAAGAATGCCTTCCCTTTGATCCAGCCATACCATTGCTGGGTTTGTACCCCAAAGAGATCATAGATAAACAGACTTGTACGAAAATATTCATAGCTGCGCTTTTTGTGGTGGCAACAAATTGGAAAAGGAGGATATGTCCTTCAATTGAGGAATGGCTGAACAAACTGTGGTATATGCGGGTGATGGAATACTATTGTGCTAAAAGGAATAATAAACTGGAGAAGTTTCAGGCGAACTGGAGAGACCTCTGGGAACAGATGCAGAGCGAAAGGAGCAGAGCCAGAAGAACATTGTACACAGAGACTGATATACTGTGGTAAAATTGAATGAAATGGACCTCTGTACCAGCAGCAATACAATGACCCAGGACAATTCTGAGGGATTTATGGTAAAGATGCTACCCACATTCAGAGGAAGGACTGCAGGAGAGGAAACATATAAGAAAAACAATTGCTTGAACGCATGGGTCGGGGTGGACGTGATTGAGGTTGAGGACTCGAAACTACCACACCAATGCAACTATCAACAATTTGGAAATAGGTCTTGATCAAGGACACATGACAAAACTAGTGGAAATGTGCATCAGCCATGGGTAGGGGGAGTGCGGGGGGGGGGGGTGAAGGGGAAAGTAGGAGCATGAATCATGTAACCATGTTAAAAATGAATATTAATAAATGTTTAAAAAAAAAGATGAAAAAAAAAACCCTGTCCCTAACACTTACCAGTTGTGTGGCCCTGGCAAGTCACTTAGCTTCTACCTGCCTCAGTTTCCTCATATGTAAACTGGAACTAATAATATCACCTACCTCCCAAGATGGATAAAATGAGATATTTTTAAGTTCTTTGAAAACCTTAAAATACGAAGTTATTATTATACACTTATGGAGAATCAGTTTTGGTCACCTCAGAGGTAAAACCACAAGCCTAGAGTCTAGAGGGGGAGGAAGTAACAGACATCTGAATTCCTGGGAAACTGTAATGTCCTGGAATCCTTTTGATTTATCATGCTTTCAGGAGGAATTTATTACCTCCTCTCATCCAGAACACACATATTTGAGGTAAAAGAAGTTCTGCATAATTTATCAAGTTGTGACTTACTCATTAATTTAGGATAAGCAATGGATCTCTGATTTCCTTTGCACAAGAAGCCCCTTATATGATGAAATTTCTTTGCATGCTGGTACCTTCTCTGCAACTCCTATAGGCTTAGAAAGTTGACATTGAGAAGCTGTAACTTCCCCAGAATCACACAGCTATTCCATATCAGAGACATGACTTGAACTTAAGTGTTCCTAGTTTTGAGGCCAGCTCTCTAGTCAGAACACAATACTACTACTCAGATCACAGTGACTTGCTCACAAAATATTCTTAATATTTGCTATCAGAGTTAGATGTCCCTTCTATGTTCCCCCTACATCCCTCTTAATACATTCATCTATAGAGAATTTTCAGGAAAAGAAGCTTGCTAACTCCTTGAATCAAGAAAAAAATGAACTGTTTGGAGAAAGTGTTATAAAGAAACCTCCATTGTATCAGAAGACCCAGAATGAACTTTGGGATGTAATTGATTGAACTGAAGGGGGTTGAACACATTTATTCTGAATTTAAACTCTTATGCCAAATGGGATTGCTCCATAATTGGCTTTTTGTCAATGCACCTAGCAAGCATTGGTTTTGCTCTCTCTCTTCTATTTCCCTCTTATCACCAACTATTGTAGTTTCCTCTTAGAAAGTGCAATATTTTAAGCACCTTTAGCTAGAAGGTCTTTAGAGGTATAAGCTAGTTATGTTAAATGATTCAATGGGGAGACTAGTCTCCCAAATAATATCAGGGGGGATCATGAAGATAGGATTAACTCTCCCCTTGTGCTAATCAAATCAAGAACTTAAAATACGCCTACTTGACACTAAGTAAGAGAGTTTGCAATTCACTTACTAGAGTAAGCTCACACCTCCAAAGGTCACTGCTCTTCCCTTGGGCAGTGCTAGGCAAATTGAAAGACTGTGATTGGTTCCCATAAAGTGAGGGAGCAACAGGAAGTGATGTGGAGAAAACTGCTTTTAAAAGGCCATCTTGGGGGACAGCTGGGTAGCTCAGTGGATTGAGAGTCAGGCCTAGAGACAGGAGGTCCTAGGTTCAAATCTGGCCTCAGACACTTCCCAGCTGTGTGACCCTGGGCAAGTCACTTGACCCCCATTTCCCACCCTTACCACTCTTCCACCAAGGAGCCAATACACAGAAGTTAAGGGTTTAAAAAATTAAAAAAAATAAAAATAAAAATAAAAAGGCCAGCTCAAAGATTCAGTCTCTGACTCTGCTTTGGTAAGCCAGACTGGAGTAGGAGACTCTTTCCTTGGATCTTGCAGTGGTAAGTGGAGTGATTCTTTCTTTGGCTCTTCAGTGAGGAGACCCTCTCTGTTCATTGGGGCTTTGGTGGGATATTCCTTTCAGCATGAGTTCTGGTGATATTTGTGGCAGTCTTAGCCTCATGTGCATTGAAGGTTCTCAGTGGATTTTTCAGTGTCTCCTGGCTCTTCAGATTTTGGCTTCCTCATTAGGACTTTGGATTCTGGCAAGATTTGCTTTCAGATTAGCATTTGCTGTGGAGACATTAGGATTAAACTCAGGGTATTTTGTACTTTCTGTTTCTTTATCCACATTTTTCCACTTTCACTCCTTGTAAATAAAGCTACTAAAAGTCATTTTGACTTAAGCTGTAATATTTTTTTAAATTGGTGACCACAATATTACTTTAGAACTTTCATGTTAGCAATAAAAACTTGTATTTAAATTCTTACACTGTTCTTGTGGTCCCTGATTTATCTTCTTCCTGCATTCTGTTATTCATTTTTTATGTCATTTTAACTTACAAATATTTTTTCTTAAAAATTGTATTTAGTTATTTTATATGCATCTATAATCCATTTCTTCCACTACCTACAAATATTTCCTAATATGAATGTTACAAGAAAAAATGTAATGGGAATTGATTGAACCATTCTGGATGATAATTTGGAATAATAACCAAAGGGTGCTAAAAGAATGCCTGCCCTTTCATCCAGACAGACCACTGCTGGGTTTATACCCCAAAGAGATCATAAGGAAAAAGACTTGCACAAAAAAATTTATAGCCATGCTCTTTGTGGTGGCAAAAAAAATTGGAAAATGAGGGAATGCCCTTTAATTGGGACATGGCTGAAAAAATTATGGTATCTGTTGGTGATGGAATACTATTGTGCTCAAAGGAATAATAAACTGGAGGAATTGCATGTGAACTGGAATGACCTCCAGGAATTGATGCAGAGTAAAAGGAGCAAAACCAGGAAAACATTACATACAGAGACAGATACACTGTGACACAATTGAATGTAAAGGACTTCTCTACTAGCAGTACAATGATCCAGGACAATTCTGAGGGACTTATAAGAAAGAAACACTATCCACATCCAGAGGAAGAACTGTGGGAGTAGAAACACAGAGGAAAAAGCAACTGTTTGATCACATGGGTTGATAGGATTATGATTGTGGATTAGACTCTAAAGGATCACCCTAGTACAAATATTAATAACATGGAAATAGGTCCTGATTAATGACACATGTAAAGCCCAGTGTAATTGCACATCAGCTATGGGAGTAGAGTATGGAGAGGGGAGGGAAAGAAAATGAATTTTGTAACCATGGAAAAATATTCTTAATTAATTAATTAATTAAAATTAAAATAAAATAAAATAACATATATATTTTTTCCTGTTCTATCCTAAGCAATGAGAATAGAAATTATAAACTCGTATTTAAAAAGAAAAAAATGTAATGGTCATTAAATGTGAATAATGTTGCCCATAATTCTTGATTTTTTTATCTCTGTATATTATTGTAAAATGTTCATGTCACTCAGAATGGAATTACTTATCAAGCTTCATAGGGGCCTCAATTTCCATTGTGGTGCTTCAGAAAAAGAATCTTGGACTCCAGGTCATATGATGGAGGGGGAGGTATCAAAACCTGTTTCTATCACTTACTATTCTTTCCACAACCACCCAGCCCAAGTCCACATTTCTTCATGTCTGCATTATACAATAAAATCTCAGCCACTTATTCTTCCCTCAGGAGCTCCTCCATCAAAGGCTCCTACATGCTGCCACTAGTCTTAAGATACTTTTATTTTTTTATTTTAGTTTTATGTTTTGTTCTTACATTATGAATATTTATGGATTACTCCTCCTTGATGATGATACATCAACTCTTGTAACAGTTAAATAAGACTAATAATCCTCTGCCTTCATCTTGATGTTCAAACAATATTTCGCACACTGCTCTTGGCTGTCTAATCAACCAAGACAATTATAAATCATCTCCACCCTCCCTCAAAGTCCCTCTCTCCCTTTTGATTTGGGCTACTTGCCCTAATACTGTACAACTCCTGACCCCACCCCACAGCTACTTTTTCTACTTCTGCTTCATAAATTCATTCATTATGCCCTCTTTATTAAGCTTTGGATACTTCCTAGCAGTGTGACCCTGGGCAAGTCACCTCTGATTGGCTGACAAAATAATTCCATTGAATCTACTGGAGAAGGAAATGGCAAACCACTCCCGTAACCCCATCCCTTAGATCACTATGGTCCATTGGATCAGGAAGAGGTGGACATAAGCTGAACAACAAAACAACAAGTACCCAAGCAACAAGGAAGGAAGGAAGAAAGGGGAAATAAAATAGATGAGAATGATAGTATCTGCATTACCTATTTCACAAAGTCATTGTAAAACAAATTAAATTTTATGTACCTATGTGTGTATAAAGCTTTCAGCCAGCCATAAAGCTATAAGCAAAAGTTATTTATTATTAAAAGATCATAGACTTGGTGGCTTAGTGGATAGAGAGCCAGGCCTGAAGATGGGATATCTTGGGTTCAAATCTATACACAGACACTTTCTAGCTGTGTGGCCCTGGGATAGTCACTTAAATTCCCATTACCTAATCCTTACTGTTCTTATGCTTTAGAAACCAATGCATATTACTGAGTCTAAGACAGAAGATGAGGGTTAAAAAATACCATAGAATTTAGAGCTAAAATGAGCCATTAATGGTCCTTTAACCTGATTCTATATTTAGAGAAGCCAGGAGTAGAAAATTCACACCCAAGAGCAGAGTTCCTCAGAGGACACAAGAGTCCTGGGTCAGCAGCTGCTCTAACTGGCCAGTTCTACTCCTAACAAGTTTTGTGTTGAGAAAAGCTGCAGTGCCCTCTGGTGTCCCTTCTGTATCCCTATCACATCCTACCCGGACTTCCAGGTTCTAGGTCTAACTCTCAATTCTCTGAGCTACCTAGCTGACCCTCGGCACCTGGAAGGATGAGAGATTCTCCTAAAACATTATTAAGTTTAGGAGAAATGATGATGCAGGTGATGAGACATCTATGGGATTATTCATGTAGAGAGAACCAGCCCACAATTGGAAATGAAGGGCCAAAGCTCAGGAAAGAGATAAGAGCTGGGTGTGTAGATCTGGGATCTGCCTGCACAAAGATGAGAGCTGAAACCTTGGAGATCCCTGAGAGTGGAGAAGGTAGAAAAGAGGACTCGGTAATAAAGGCTGGGTATAGCCACAAACAGGGAATAGAAAATGGTTACTGAACCTGCAGAAGAGATTGAAAATTCTTGGTCAGACGAGTAAGAGGAGAACCAGGGATGTGACAATATCCAGGATGTCTTCTGCTAGGATCTTCAACCGTAGCATACTGTCTTTCTTTGGAAATAATATTAGTTTGTGGGCACTTGTGTGTGCATGCATGCGTGTGTGTGTGTGTGTGTGTGTGTGTGTGTGTGTGTGTCTACAGGATTCCAGTAGGACCTATTCTGGATGAATTATTCAGCCCACTAACTATAAAGCCCTGAATTCATCACTTCCTTTTCAGCTGCCCCAAACAATGAGCATTTAGCATATTTATAGCTGCTACCACACTGAGGAGTAAACTGGTAGGGTGATTTTGGCCAAATCATTTTCCTTTCCTTTCCTTTCCTTTTTTTTTTTTTTTTTTAAACCCTTACCTTCCGCCTTAGAATCAATACTGTATATTGGTTCCAAGGCAGAAGAGTGGTAAGGGCTAGACATTGGGAATAAAGTCAGAAAAACCAAGTCTTTAATCAGGAGAGGATTAGGGTTAAAATATTTAGGCTTCCACACAGAGTCAAGCACCCAAAACCAAACAGAGCCAAAGGCCCTGGCATTCTGGTCACAGTATCCCTGGGAGAAATCACCATGTGAGATGATGGCTCCCCAGAGCAAAAGAAGTTGGGAAACTTATATACCTTTTGGGGAACTGAGGGACAGGAAAATATGACTGATTGACATTATCATGGCTACAAAGAAATGGGAGTGTTCAAACTACACTGACAGGCTAGGGAAAGGAACCATAGCCAGAGTCTGGGCTACCAGGGAGAGGCTGATATTTTACAGTGGATACAAAAGGAAAACATCCAGGCTAGGGTTGGGCTACCTGGGAATGGACTCTGATACAATGGGATATCTTCTAAGACTAAAAGGGTACTTAGCATATGCTCATGTTGGCTAGCCCCACCTAAGCTAGTACTTCTGATCAAGTACTTCTAATCAAGTACACCAATCAAGTACTTCAAGGTTTATTATTCAGTTTGATATAGCAAGTCTGAGACCTTTCTGGAGGCAAATTCTCAGGGGAAAAAGGGCAAACTTAGTGTCTCCAGCTTTCAAGCTAACTAAACTTGGGGTTTCTAGATGTCAAGTTGATATACACCCCCTTGTGGTTAAGGCTTAATGCTGCTGATTGCACAAAAGGATAAACAGGTGTTCCTTAAGACAGTTTGACCCTGTTACCAATGTTGGAAAACTTTGGGGTACAAATATAGACAACTGGCATTTGGGGGCAGTCCCCAAATGTCTGGTGCATTAACAAAGGGGCCAGAAAGCAGGTAGTCTGCTTCTAGAAAAGTTATAACAAACAAAACATTACCCCATTTCCCCAAAGTCTTTCAGTCTTTCAAATCTGTGAGTCCTGATGCAGACTTCAATGTCCTTTCTTTTGCAGATCTCTCTTTTGGATAGACAGCTTCCTTACTGCAAGAGAAAACAGGAGAAATGCATAAACCTAGTCTTCAATAAGACTTGATTGACTACCAGTGCTTTTGCTTGCTATTTCATATAGTATTAAAATATGCTGCTAATTTTTGGGCTGCTTTAAAATATCATCAGTCTTCAAAAATACTCACCACAATCATTAGCTAGTTCTTAACACCTTCTTACTAATTCTATTAAAAATATTTAATATCAATTACAAAATTATGTAAGCTATATGCTTAATCAGAAAAAAATATTGTCTTACTCAACACCAAAGTAATCTTATAGAAAAAGCAACATTAAGAATAAATGCAAACTAAACTATAGAAATATAAAAGCAAAAATAAAATACATATCAAAGGTTTATTAGGACTTTTGAATCTGAAAATGGCCCCTCTCACAGTTTGTGGCAAAATAAAAATATCAGTTAATACTAAGTGAAATTCTAATAAGTATTCCATTATAAAACCCCAAAACCATATTTTGATGTGCCCAGAGAATTATCCCAGTAATCGAGTCTGAACCACCAATGCAAGATGCAAAGAGACTTTATTGTCTTAGTTTAAACCAAGGGTCTCTCATCAAAATGTGTGACCATGAGCTGTGCCTGAGCTGGGCATTTATAGAGTGGTAAGCAGCTGGGGGTGGGACAGGGGGATGTCTCCAAGGTAGGTGGTCCAGCAGGGGAGAGGTCCTATATTTCAGACCTTGTCTCTTTAAGACATCCTACATTGTATGATTACAGAAAAGTTGCCATAACAGGAGAAGAATGGGAAGTAACTTAAATAAAGGAGAAGTGCTCTCCTATTTTGGAATATTAATTTGGAATTTGGAATATTAATGCCATGTGTAGGTTGATGATGAAGTACAGCCACATGTAGAACTTGCCAGGTATAATAAAGAAGTTTCATCCCATGGAACTCAGCTGAGCAACCTCTCAGTCCTCCCATGATCTGAAACCACACCTGCAGTTACCCACAGTCACTCCTAGAACTGTTTGCATCAATAACCAATTTTTCTCCATAGCATTTCCTTCCAATTAACTTCCCATAAAATTCAACCTTAAATGGAAATTCTCTCTAACCATGCTCAGGGTTAAAAATAACCTATCTCCTACTCTTAACAATTATTTCCATAAAATTTTCAGGCTCCACTATTTCCTACATTCTTCTGACATTACGTTGGGACAATTACATTCTGCATTTCTACACGTATATTGAACATATATATTATGCAAACTTAGAAAAACATTCTGGAATCTCTTGCTACAAATTTTCAGATTAGCAGATATTACTTTAAACTTCCTCACATACGAACATAACTACAAAACCTTTTCCATACAATTAAAACTAGATCTAAACAATTGGAAAAACATTGAGTGCTCATGGGTGAGCTAACATAATAAAAATGATCATCCTACCCAAATTAATTTACCTATTTAGTGCTATACCTATCAAACTACCAAAAAACTTTTTTACTGAATTAGAAAAAACTATAACAAGGTTCATTTGGAAGAACAAAAAACAAGAATATCAAGGGAAATAATGAAAGAAACTATGAAGGAAGGTGGCCTAGCAGTACCACATCTTAAACAGTACTATAAAGCAGAAGTCATCAAAACAATATGGTACTGGTGAAGAGACAGAAGGGAGGATCAGTGGAATAGACTAAGGATAAGCAACCTCAGTAAAAGAACCCAGCTTTTGGGGCAAAAAAACAATATGGGAGAGATTGGGCCTAGATCAAGATCTCACACCCTATACCAAGATAAACTCAGAATGGGTGAATCACTTGAATATAAAGAAGGAAACTATAGGTAAATTGGGTGAGCACAGAATAGTATACTTGTAAGATTTATGGGAAGGGAAATATTTTAAAACCAAGCAAGAGTTAGAAAAAAAATCACAAAATGTAAAATAAATAATTTTGACTACATTAAACTAAAAAGTTTTTGTACAGACAGAACTGTGGGAAGTGAATAAGAGAAACAGAGTCTCAAATAGATAAAAATCTGAGACTCCTCTTTTGACCCCTTTTGTGATCCTTGTAATTTCTTGTTGAAAAGTATTGTGGCCTTATTGAAAAGCTTTAAGCTCTTAGCAAACCAACAGTCAAGAGATTAAGATTAACATTCTCCCCTTTGGTCAGAAATGCATCCAAGGTGGAAACCTTAGTTTAGCAGGGGCATTTGCCCCTGAGAAAAGTATTCTTATACTTAGCTTGCTGATAATCTAGAAACTGAAGGTCCAGCCTGGTTCTTATCTTCACCTTGAAGTTTCTGAGGTTTCCATGTGTTGTCTAAACTCATTGCAATGTCTATGAAGATGTAAAACTCTCTCTGTACTTTTAGGTGAAAGGGATTTTTAATTTTCATATATAAAAAACTTGTGACTCAATGGCACTTAGGAGAAGCAGCTATGAGTTAACATTCAAGAATATCTCCCTTGTCCCATTATTTTATTATCAACTAAATGTTCCTTATCAGATTATCAGAGATGATAGATAGACCTTGACATATGGAACGTGATCACAGGGACCTTGGAAGGCTGGATACAGGTAAAGATTTGCCCTCTCCCTCAGACAACTTCCAAATTATGACGGTTTAGTTTCTGCCCAAAGAAAGGCAAGAAATCCAGAGTTTTCAGAATTCTCCCCTCAAGAGAAGACACTAGAAGTAAAAGAATAGATTAACAGGATGGGACACAGTGAACCAAAGGAAAGAAATCTTTTTATTTTTATAACTAAGAACACCTTCAGGAAATGGGGAGTAAAAATAAGTAAAGAACAGCTCACTAAGTTTCTTGATCTTATTCAAAATTGTAGCCCATGGATTTCCTTAGAATTCTGGCAAAAAGTTGGCAATGATTTAAAAAATTATTATACTGAGCACGGATCAGAACAAGTGCCAGTAAAAAATTTCATTGACTGCTGAAAAAACAACTTTGTTATCTTACAAAACCAATGCTACCAAAATTAGAAGGGAAACAACAAATTGAGAAAAAATCTTTATAGCAAAAAACCCAGATAAAGGTCTAATTACTCAAATATACAAGGAGCTAAATCAATTGTACAAAAAATCAATCCATCTCCCAATAGATAAATGGGCAAGGGACATGAATAGGCAATTTTCAGGTAAAGAAATCAAAAGTATCAATAAGCACATGGGAAAGTGTTCTAAATCTCTAATAATTAGAGAAATGCAAATCAAAACAACTCTGAGGTATCACCTCACACCTAGCATATTAGCTAAAATGACAACAAGGGAGAGTAATGAATGCTGGAGGGGATGTGGCAAAATTGGGACATGATTGCATTGCTGGTGGAGTTGTGAACTGATCCAACCATTCTGGATGGTAATTTGGAACTATGCTCAAAGGGCTTTAAAAGACTATCTGCATACCCCAAAGACATAATAAGGAAAAAGACTTGTACAAAAATATTTATAACCATGCTTTTTGTGGTGGCAAAAAATTGGAAAATGAGAGAATGTCCTTCAATTGGGGAATGGCTGAACAAATTGTGGTATATGGTGGTGATGGAATATTATTGTGCTCAAAGGAATAAAGAACTGGAGGAATTCCATGTGAATTGGAATGGCCTCTAGGAATTGATGCAGAGTGAAAGAAGCAGGTCCAGGAGATCATTGTACACAGAGACTGATACACTGTGGTACAATCGAACATAATGGACTTCTTTACTAGCATCAATGCAAGGATCCAGAGCAAGGCTGAAGGACTTGTGAAAAAGAAAACTAGACACATTCAGAAGAAGAACTGTGGGAGAAGAAACACAGAAGAAAAACAACTGCTTGAACACATGGGCTGATGGGGTTATTATTAAGGATGTATACACTAAACAATAACTCTAGTCCAACTATCAATAATATGGAATTAGGTCTTGATCAATGATACATGTAAAACCCAGTGGAATTGTACGTCAGCTAAGGGGGACTAGAGAGAGAAAGAACATGAAACATGTAACTATGAGAAAATGTTCAAAATTTAAAAAAAAAAGCAAATAAAAATAAATAAACAAACAAGCAAATAAATAAATAAATGAGCGGATACATAAACAAATAAATAAATAAAGATAATAAGCCTTCTTACAAAGTAAAATGCTACTACTTAAACTTTTTCCTACTTTAGTTAGATATGAAAACTAGCTCTTTTCTTTCTAGGTTCTCTACTTAAAAGGAACCTTGCTCAGGAAAAAAATGCTATTAGAATTCTCAGGGGAAATAAAATTGGAAAATTATATACCTGCTTCAGTAAGAATTCTAAAAGACAATGGAAACAAAATATGGAATACTTATCCAGTTCCAGTAGCCCTTGGGAGGTTTGGTGAAGTCTTTCTTCTGTAGCTGTGAGGTTCCTTGAAGAAATGTTTTTGGTAGCTTCTTTCCTTCAGGCTCCAAGTTGTAAAAATCTTGCGAAGGTTTTGGCTCCCAGAGAAATGGCTGGGATTAGGTCTCCAGGGATTCTGATTGAATTCTCTTTCAACAAGAAATCTAGCAAAATTAACATTAATAAATTCTAATAACTTCAACCACGCTCCCAAACTGGGGTGATAAAATGTAGGGTATCCCTTGGAAAATTCCCAGGTGGGAAATTCCTTTCCCTAATAGCAGTCATGTGCCAATGGTTATCTATCAGAGAAAATTAATGCTCAAAGGTAGACACTAATTTGGGCCAGTCTTCCCTACTTAAAAAGAAAGGGAATAAGGGCTATCTCCTGCAAAAAAAAAAAAAAAAAAAAAAAAAAGCATTCATCAGGTTTTAGTAGTCTTAAAAAACCCCAAAATCTATCTATGTAATAGTTGCATTCTGGAAAATTTGCCTAAAAAATAAACTCCAAAAATTAAGCTGCAGTTCATGGCCTTTTTACTTCTCAAAGAGTAAAACCCATAAAGATTTCTCACCAAACACAAAACTTAGGATTATTAAGGAAAAGCTTAAAATTACCTTCAAATTAGAATAGCTATCCATCCCCAGTTCTTTACCTTTTTACTCTAATTTCACATATAGCTGCAAAAATTGCACTTCTCTCAGCTGAACCCTAAACCTCTCTTTTGGTCTAAGGCAAAAGCAGCTTCTAAGAGGAATTGGGTTGTTCTATTTAAAACACTCAGGGTTTTCTTACCATTTAAATACAAAGCATTTTCCCAAATATTTCTTGTCCATTTACAACAATGCAATAATTAGTCAGGTCTGCAGTTTACCAAATTAAAATGAACTTTCTGACACTCCAGAACACACACACATCAATCAGAAATAACAAAAATTATAGCACTCAAATCAAAGAGTTAATATCTAGAATAACATGCATCTCATTAAAAATTATCATTAAATTAAAAATCATCATTAAAAATTAACCGCTATTGATGTGCAGTATTTTTCACATTAACCACATGGCAGGGTGGAATTCCTGCAAGATACAGGGTCAAGCCTCACCTCACCCTGCCATTTTCCATGTTGCACTGGGAAGAAAAGAATAGAATTTAAAGTTATGAATTATGGACCTTCTTTTGCCTCCTGCTGGATATTCCCATGTCCAGACCTGCCAATTCCTATATTTTCAGCTTTGGGAGGAATCAGCTGTTAGTACAACTTTCAGACATTTTTGACCAACATTTAAATCACAAGCACTTAAGATTATTAGAGAAACCTCCACCCAAAAATATATCACAGATACATTATAGGCAAAACACCACAGAAAATCGAGAAGAAATCTGGAACTTAAGTTCTTAAGCTTCTTTAAGAAGCTTTTTCACCTCTCATTTGCTAAGGTCAGGTTGGTCAGTATGACCTCATGGCTCAAATGCTCTATCCAGAGGATTGTCAGTGCTGTGGTCTTCTGAGCCCATCAGAAGAAATTGTCCCAAGAGCTTCTCTTTACCCTGTGTTCTTCAGTGGGATAAGGGGTTAGAGAATTCTGGTATAAAAATACATGGGGCTACAAGAAGCCCAAAGTACATTGCCCACAGCTGATGTAGGGGCTAAGGCAGGATGTAGTTAAAACTACTGACTTAAAAGATTCTTCAGGTGACCACCCTGGGGCATAAAATGGGGTGCTGGCTTGACAAGTTAGGGGGGTCATGTGGTGGCCACAGATGAACCTGTACCCTGAAGGGGTACAAATAGATCTGTCTATGTATTTGGGTAGCATTAATTCCCCATTCAGAGGAACTAAATCTACTTTGCCCATATTTAGATTTAGTCAACAAAGGTGAAAACATCTCCATTTGACTTACAACTTGGGTAGTCTGTAACCCAAATGTACTAGAGCTCCTGACAAATCAGAATTTGCTGACTGCCTCCTGGACAGTCCTAAGAAAAGCATCTGTTGTGATTGGACACATAAACTAAGAGGAAGACACAGGAAGTAACACAAAAGAAGCCCTTTTAAAAAGAGAGTTCAGTGAGCTGAGGTCTCTTCTGGTGCGTGAATGGTACATGAAGGCACTTCTGGTTCATGACCCGGGACTTGGAGGAGCTCTGGAGCTGGTAAGACTGTTCTTAAATCTTTTCTTTGGAATTCCACATGGTGAGTGTAAAGACTGAATCTTTCTGAACTTCTCTTAAGGAACTTCCCTTTCAAAAGAGACTCTATGACTGAAGCTTTTGCTTCATACATCTCTGGGGCCTTTAGGCCTCAGCCCTTGACTCAAGGCTTGGCCTTTTTCCAACTGAGGACTAGTTAGATCTGCTTGGGTTAAACCAGGGACCTAAGCGAATTATTTAGTTTGTCAGGTTAATTATCTGACCTTATCTTCTCTCTAAATTTCTTAATTTCTCTCTCTTCTCATTTTAAATAAACTTCCATAAAAGTAATTTTGACTTGAGGATATTCTTTAATTGGGAATTGATCATTATTCAATTCCCTGATAACCTAATCTTTTAATATATTCAACCAAAAAAAACCCTTTTTACCCCTTACACTTGTGTAGCTCTCTTGGCGGCTAGGTCTACCCTGTGCTTCCCTTGGACTATGTTGGAGTCCAGAGCTTGGTGAACCCAGCAGTGCATAAGAGAGCTCTGCCTAGGGAGTGTGACAGCCTCAAGTAAGCTCAGGATTTCCTTCCTGTGCTTTAAGGAGACTTCTTGGAAATTATTAAACCTTTCTTTCCATATGGCCTCATGGGTATGTAGAAGATGGAAAGCATACCTTGAGTCAGTATAGATGTTAGCCTTTTTCCCCTTAGTCAACTTTAACTCTCTTGTGAGGACAATCAGCTCTGCTTTTTGCACTGAAGTCCCAGGGGGAATCCCTTTTGCCTCTATTAGGGCTGTCTCAGACACCACTAAGTACCCTGCTTTTCTAATCCCATTTTCCATAAAGGATGACCCATCTGTGAACCAGACCATGTCTGGGTTAGGGAATGGGCTATCTTTAAGGTCTGGTCAGCTTGAAAAAGTGTGGTCTATCAATTCCTCATAGTCATAGGGGATGGGGTCTCCTGGGAGAGGGAATAAGGTAGCTGGGTTTAGAGTCCTGCATACCCTTAGGGCAGTGATGGACAACCTTTTGAGCTTGATGTGTCAAAATTCACCAAAAAAACAAGCATAACTCAGGTAGTATGTCACTTTGAGAAAAAAAAAAAAACAAAATTTCATGATATTTATAGTTTATATAACAAAAATGTATAATTATAATATATAACTGTATTTAATAAACCAAAATAGGTAAATTGATATAGGTAGAATTGTCATCTATAGTGCACAGAGGTTCTACACTCCACTAGAGCAAATGTTTCATCCTTGGCATGAGGGTTTGTCCCAAATAAGTTACAGACTAAGAGACTAGTTGGGCTTTCGAGGTAGAGACTTTGGAGCCCTGTTCTCCTAGGAAGTTTAGAGTAGAAATTTTATCTGTGATACAATCATCCTTCAAAGGCCTAGCTATCAAAATGTCATCAACATATCGTAAGATTGAGCTGCTTGTGAGTTTTAGGGCTCTGAGATCTTTGCTAAGGGCATTCCTAAAGTAATGGGGACTGTCCTTTAGACCCTAGGGAAGAACACACCACATGATTTGGTGGGAATAGGAGGTCTGAGGGGAAGAAACACTCAAACGCAAAGAGGAATCTGTACTCTGGGTGCAGGGGTATGCAAAAGAAAGCATCTTTCAAGTCAATGGTAGAAAACCACTGAGAGTTTCCTGGTATCTGAGCCAGAATGGTGTATGGATTAGAGACAATGGGGTGGACAGAAATGATTGCTTCATTTACTTGTCTAAAATCTTGGCCCATACACCAAGGCCCATTTGGTTTTTTCACTGGGAGGAGGGTTGAATTACAAGGTGAAGAACAATTCTCCAGTAGGCCATGGGCTAGGAATTTATCAATGAGAGGTTGTAATCCCTTTCTGGCCTCAGGGGACATAGGGTTTTGCTTTCTTTGCGGTTAAAGAGAATTGGGTTTAAGGTGAACCATTACTGGGGGTTACATGAATAACTCACCCTGGAATGCCGTGATCCCAGACTATGGAAAGCACTTTCTCCCAGATTTCTGATGAGATTGTTGAGGGTTTCTGCAAGGGAGTGGCTAAGCACAATGGGGAAGATAGAGTTGAGATAAGGGTAAATTGAAAGCCAGATTCTTCATGATATTCTTGCCCAGTAAGGGGCATGGGGAGGAGGGAATAATCAAAAATATATGTTGAAATAATTTGTCTTCATGGGTACAGGCTAGGGGTGCATTTTCTCTATATCTAAGTATCTTCCCACCAACTCCAGTTACCTTGTACTGTGATAAAATCGTAGGACCATGGTGAGAGATAAGGACAGAGTAAGTAAATCCTGTGTCAGTTAGAAAGGTAACAACCTTACCTTCAACCTTGAGAGTGATCCTGGGTTCAGCCATGGTACCAGCCCTAGGGCATCTCTGTTCTGAGTCTTCAGGAGACTGGAGAGTAGGTCCTGCTTGAGTTGGGCACTAGCATTTCCCACAAGCTAGGCATGGAGTCGAGGGCAGTCCTTCCTTCGAAGGATAGTTCTGCAACAATGCCCATTCCATCCACAGGCATAGCAAGAGCTCTTTGGCCTCTGCCCATGGGTTAGGGAGGTAAGGGCAGCTGTAAGCAGTTTCTCAGGGACCTGTCCTTCAGTTTCCACAAGGTCCCTGCTGTGAACAATCTTAAAAGCAGCATCTACTAATTGGTTCATTGGAATCTGGGGGTCCCAGATCAAGCTTCTGCAAAACTGCAGTTTTGGCTTGATGTCTGGGGCTGACTGTTCTATAAAATGGAGCTGTAAGATAATTGTCCCCTCATCACACTCTGAATGGACATTTGTATATTATTTCATGGCTTCAACCAATACGGACATGAAGAGAGCAGGATTTTCCTCTTTCCCCTGAGTAACCTCTTTAAGCTTGTGACAGTTTTTTTGCTTTCTGATTCCTTTCTGCATGGCTTCAGTGAGGCAATCAATCATGTGGTCCATTCTATATCTGTGTCTTTCATTCTGATAATCCCACCTTGGATCCCCAGGGATTCCTTCCCATGTGCTGTTTAGAGCCTTCTCTTCTCCTATTCCTACAGCCAAATCCCAGATCCTCTTTTTCTCATTTGGAGTACAACCATTGGAAATAATAACATGCCAATCTGCCCAGGACAGGTCAAATGGTAGGGCAAGTGATTTAAACCCTTCAATGAACTTGGTGTGGTTCTCTGAGTAGCAACCTAATTTCTCCTTAATATGGGCTAAATCTGTTATAGAAAAAGGCACACGTACTCGAGTTGTCCCATTTTGTGAAGGTATTTCTCTCACAGGGAGCAGAAAAGACCTATTGCCATAACTCAGTCCACTCTGGGCATGAAGAGGGCTTGGTTGGGGTATGGGCAAGGTGGGAGTAGCAGGCAGTGTGGGATATAAAAGAATGTTATGATTGGAAGTGATTTGGGGGATGGGAGTGGCCCCAGGCTCTGAATCCAGAGAGTAAGGTGGGGGGTTAGGAGCCAAGGGGTAAGGACAAGAAATAGCTGAACCCAGAAGAAGGGATCCTGAAGTGGATGTTGCTTCTGTGGAGGCTGAGGAGGAGGGAGGCTTTGTTTGTACCTCAGTCAATGGAGGAATCCTTATCTCATCCTCCCTCTGGGAGGCAAGGTGGCCTTTAAAGGCTATATCATCTAGAACATCCTCCTGAGAACTTTCCCCACTAGGAGTCAGCAAGGGCATGGTAAGGCACATCCTACAGGCCTTCCTAAGATCTGGGTTCTGACTAAGTTTAATGAAGACTGAAATATAAGGAATAGGTGTCCATTTCCCTTCCCTCCTATGGAACAAATCTAATTGATGGATGGTATTATAATTTAGGGTACCATGAATAGGCCAAGCCTCTTGCTTATCAAGGGTGTGACGTGGCCATTCAACATTACAAAAAGAAATTAGTTTCTTTTTTCTCAAGCTATCTAGAGCAAATTTTTTTTCCAAATTTTTAAGTATGCACCCCAAAGGGGAATCTCAGGGTATGCTCTGTCTCTGTCCCATTTAGATGAGAATGGCCAATTCCTCCAAGAGTCAACAACTGTGCATCCACAGAGGTTGCCTGACTTGTATCACTCAGCTCAGCACTGAGGCAAGTCTCCTCTAAATTAGAACGTCTTCTAATATCAAAAAAAAGGGACAGTAGACCCCAAATCCAGCAACCTGACTGACCTCTGGGGCTGATGGGAGAGATAGTAAAAGAGATCCCATAAAGATGTCACCTCTCAAAAATGGGATGTTTCAGGAGTCCAGAAGCTATGTTCTTGTGGATGATCTGGGGTGCAGGAACAGCTTTCCCAAGAACCAAACACATTGGATGCCAAAATGTTGTGGGGGGCTTGAGGTAAACCGCCTGAGTTTGGGAAGGGTACCCTTTGCAGAAAAGGCTCCACAACTTAGCTTAACAATAAAAAGAGAAATTTATTAATTTAGCAGCTAATATTGAATCTGGCCAGGAGGACAGCAAAGATGGTATCAAGGCATAGCCTGGAGGTGTATCTCTGTGTCCTTCTCAAAACCTGACATCCAAGGAGGATAATCCTCTTAGGGTCTTATATTAGTATTTATCATATGTTTCGGGTAATCACAAGGATGCAAGGGAGCAAAGGAATTTTCCTGCTTACAGTTTTGCCTGACACACTTCTATAATTTGGGAGTACAATGTCTCATGCCAATTGGAAGCATCATGAAACATTCCATAAATTTCAGCTATCCCTACTGATTCATAGGACAGCCATTATATTTGATAAGAGCCATTACCATTGCCTTCTGAGGCAGTATGGTACAGTCAAAGGTGACTGGTCAACCATTTACCATCTGTGTGACTTTAAGCTAGTAATTTCCTTTCTCTAAGCTTTTATTTTCTCATTGGTAAAATGAGGAGATAGACTCAATGTCATCTCAGGTCCCATTTACCTGACTTCCTTAGAACCTATTGAGTCAACAGTCAACTAGCATTTATTAAGCACTACCTATGTGGTAGGTTGGGACAGCTAGGTAGCTCAGTAGATAGTATGCCAGCCCTGGAGTAAGAAAGTAAGAAAGACTCATCTTCCTGAGTTCAAATCTGGCCTCAGACACTTATTAGCTGTGTAACCCTGAACAAATCACTAAACCCTATTTGCCTTAGTTTCCTGCCTCATCCTCATCTGCCTCAGTTTCCTCATCCGGAGAAGCAAATGGCAAACCACTCTAGTATCTTTGCTAAGAAAAGCCCAGATTGGGTCACTTTGGGGATAAAAATAGAAGCAAAAAGAGGTAGTCCTTGCCTTCAAGAAGCTTAAATTCTAATGAAGAAAACAACATGTTGAAGGGTACCTGAGAAGCAAAGTAGAGGTTGCCCAATATGTGAGTATGATGGAGTTAGGGTTTTAGCCTGGTAAGAAATGAAGAGATAACTGTCCTGGGTACCCTTCTTAAATGGAGGCTCCATGAGGAGCCACCTAGAAGGAGGAGCTTTGGGCGGAGAACACTGCTGTGATGTGAATTCCAGGGCAATAGAGGTTACTGGGGCACAGTGGAGAAGTCTGGAGGAGTTCAATAAGAATTGAAGAGCCTATGGTGATTATACTTTAGGATAATGAGGCACTTGGGGAAGTTGCCCTTTGTGTAAGGGGGTGTGTTTTGCCTAAGTAGGTTATGTGTGTCCATGTGGGTCTATCCAGATGTGACTGGCAGGGAGGCATGAAAAGATATCTCTAGAGTTTCTGCCCTCACCCTTCTCCAAAGGAGACTGATTCCTACCAGGAGGGGAGCAAGAGGTTGGGACTAGAGACTAATTACTTTGTTCTTCTCAGAGAAATGGGGTACCAAGCTAGAATTATATCTATCTACTATCCTAAATATTGTGAGTCTAGAGAAATCATTTTTAGGTTCCAGCTGAGCTCCTGATCATTATCCCTTAATCCCTTGGGAATGCGGCCCTAAATATATATACAAAGTTTAACCTCCCACCAAATGCCAGTTCTTTAGTGAACATACATAGTGACCAACAAATAAACCCATTTATCCAAACTTATAGCAAATGAAAATCAGAGAAAGTGTACATAGGAAAATAAATACCAGAAAATATGTAGAATGAATACTTTCTTCCACTGGGAATAAGTTTATCTTTGAGAGAGAAAGACAGACAGACACAGACAGAGACAGAAATAGTAAGGCAGTAAGCTACAGATAGGGGTATGAATGAAGTATTCAGTTTCCTCATTTATAAAATGAGGGTGATAGCATCTACTCTCTCAGGGTTATTGTGAGGATCAAATGAGATATTAAGTGTAAAGTATTTAGCACAATGCTTGGCACATAGTAAGTCCTATATAAATGTTTAATATGACTATTCTTATTATTAGAAAGAGAGAACTGCATCTTCAAGGAAGTTAGGGAAGTCAGAAGGGAAGGATCTGGGAAAGAAAGGATCTATACTTGGGGGACAGTCAATGTAAAGGCATAGAAATAGAATATAGAATTTCAAGGTCCTTGCTGGACCATACCATAAAGAGAAGAGGGCAAAGTGTAAGAAAGCTAAACAATTGGAAGGGGTCAGGTCATGAAAGGTTATAAATATTTTATTGGTGATGTAATGGAAAGCTACTAGAATTTATTGAATGAGAAAAGGGGGAATGGCATGGTCAGACATGTACTTTAGGAAAATGATCTTGGCAGCTGAGTGGAGGATAGATTGGAGTGGGAAGGCAGCAGATCAGGCAGCACACTATCACAACAACCCAAAGTGAAGTGCTAAGGGCCAACACTAGGGTGGTGGCTGTGTGAATAGAATGAAAAGGGGTATTCTAGAAGTGCAATAAAAGTATAAATAATAAGAATACAAATGTGGGATGAGTTACAAGTGAGGAGTCAAAGATGATGGCCAGGTCAAGAGCCTGGTGACTAGGAGGAAACTGTTGCCTTTGATCATGATCATGGTAATAAGGAAGTTTGGAAGAAAGAGGAAGAGGGGAGAAAGATAATGAGTTAGATAGATATCTAAGGACTCTCTAGTTCAAAAGGTAGCCGAAGCAGTGTGAGAACGGAACTGAGGAGAGAGTAGGGCTGGATATATGGACTAGTAATTATCTGCAGAGATAATAATAGAATCTACATGAATTAATGAGATCGCAAAGCAAGATAGTATAGAGGGAGAAAAGAGGAGGGTACAGGACAGACCCTTAGAGGACACCTATAATTCATAGGCATGTCTTAGATAAAGAATTAACAGAGTAGATGAAAAAGGAGAGTTAAGAGAGACAGAAGGAAACCAGGAGAGAGCAATATCACCAAAAAAAAAAAAAAAAAAAAAAAAAAAAAGAGAGTATTCAGAAGGGGGTGATCAACAGTGTCAAAGACTGCCAAGGCAAAGAAAGATGAGAATTAAGAAAAGGCCATTCTATTTGGTAATTAAGAGATTACTAGTAAATTGGGAGAGAGCAATTTTATTTGACTAATTAGGTCAGATGTCTGGTTCCAGACAGTCTAGAACCAAGTAAAGGCAAGAGAAGGAGGTTTAAGTTGTGGACAACTTTCTCTTGGAGTTTAGCCATGAAGGGCTAGGATAGTACAGGATGATAGTTATTGAGAATGGTAGAATTAAATGAAGATTTTTCAAATTTAAATTTTTTAAAGATAGGAAGACGTAGGGTTTTGGGGACAGCAATGAAATAGCTAAGTGACAGAGAGTAAGATATTGAAAATGAAAGAGTGTAGAGATGATGGTGGCTAGCTCACTGGAGAAAATGAATTGAAAAAGAATAAGAGATAGATACGGGGGGGGGGAGGGGGGGGCGGGGTTGCCCTACCAAGGAGATGAGTCATTTCTTCATGTGAAGACAGAAGTAAAGGAGGAGGAAGTCTGGGAGGTGAGACCAGGAGAGGAGAAGAAAAGAAAGTGTTCAGGCAATTGCTTTAATTTTTTCAATCAAGGATGACATAAAGTTGTTAGCTAACAAAATGGGGGAGGGGATGCCATGGGAGGCTTGAAGAAGGATGAAAAGCAAAGGGGAATAGTGAATTAATCAGAGAGGTAAATTCTTTCACTTCCAACTCTAAGATTCTGATTCCTTAATTTAAAAAAATACAAAAATTAGATTTTATAACTAATCATGAAGGACTATTGTACACTTTGTTGTTGAATATAAAATTGTTATGAAATAAATATGTGAAATAAAAAGACACACATATATTTATGTTAATGTCTAGAGCAGCCAGAGTATAGGTTACCACCATACTATTTATTTTAATTCAGTAATGCGCCACACCTTGATGAAATTCTCTGATGAGTCTACAGTCTTTTGGAAGGACTGAATTATTTGAATTGATTACATTGCTGAAGAGTCGATTAATCAACAAATATTTTTTAAGTGCTTACTGTGTACAAGGTACTGTGGTTGATACAAAGAACTAGGAATGAGAACACATGAAAAATGAAATCTGTGCTATTTACTGTCTGGGTCCCCTCAGGTAAAAGGAAGAAGTTGTGCCACAGTGGAACATGGTAGCAATTTTCAAGAATATGAAAAGCTACTTTACGGAAAAGGGATTAGACTTGTTCTTTTTGGCCCTAGATGGCAGAGCAAGGTGCAATGAAAGTAGTAGGAAGATTTAGATCTAAAGGAAAGAAAAAACTTCCTAAGAAGTAGAGCTAACCCAAAGTAGAATGGTCTGTCCAAAGAAATAATGAGTACCTTTTCTTAAAGGTCTTCAATAAAGGCTCAAAAACTCTTAGTTGGGAATGTTGTTAAAGAAATCCTTGGTCAGGTATAAGATGGACAGAGTTCCCTTCTATCTCTGAGATTCTTTAGCCTTTATGGTCCTCATGGCCTCAGATAATGTAACCATTTATGACTTTTGGCATGAGCTATGGACATTCTTGGGTGTTCCAAAGACACTTGAGACACTGTGCAGGTGTAAGGAGCCCAACATCGGCTTCAGTCCTGCCTTCTATAGACCAGAAATATCAGCCATGTCATTTTACCATTAACCAACAAAGGACTGTAGTTTGTCATCTTACCCACAAGGTGGTACTCTTCTTTAACCACCTCAAGGTCCTTTTGACATTCTGGGAAGAAGTATGCTTTTACATTCATCCTCTCACAGGCTAATCTCTACCAAGCCCAGGGCTTCAAAGTGCTGGGCAAGAAAGAAACTCTTGCGGACCAAAGTTCAGAATCAGTCTTGGGTACAATACACAATTTTTGTCCTGGGATATAAAGAAAGGGAAATTTTAGCTCCAGAGCCCCCATCTCTTATCTCTGGGAGATATCAGAGTTCAATCTCATCCCATCTATGTTAATATTACACAGGTTAATATTACTTTGGTGCACACATGGGTTCAAATCTCCTGGGACATAGATTCAAATCCTACTTCTGTTACTCCCCATGTTACCTTGGACAAGGCATTTAACCTTCTTAGGTCAGTATCCTAATCTGTAAAATGAAAGGTTTGGAATAGTTGAAATTTAAGGTCCCTTCCAACTCTGAATCTATGATCTTATGATTTAACACAGTGAAATTGTCAAGAGATAGTAGAACATGCTCTTCTTCACACAGTCATTTAGCTTCCTTCTTTCACTTTTCCTTTAATTTCTTTAGGGTGACTTAGATACTTTCCAATACCCTGACAGCAGAAGAATGATGATAGTCAGAGAAGAGATTCCCAAGGAGAGAGGAAGATGTGATCTTCAGTATTGTTATGCCAAACCTCTATTTTTCCCCAAAACTATCATCATCTAGAACCCAGAATAAGTGATCATTGGGAAAGAAACAAGGGATCTCAATGGGAGAGAAAGAGTTCTTTAATGAACAGCTTGGAACCCCGGTGTGAATGCTGGTTACATATACAAAGCAGTATGTGATTATGGTCAAAGAGGTATTGTAGCTTTTATGTTCTATTAGAGTTTGGAAGGGGAAAAGAACACAGACTTTAGGGAGGGAACCTCCAAATAATTTTAGGGAACACAAAATCACTAGAATCATAAATAGGATTATTTGTTCAATTGGGGCAAAAAGAGTTGAGGGAGAGTGAGATAGGGTAGAGATAGCAGTACTGGAATATATCAAGCAAAAGATAAAATGACTGAGGAAAGGAAGGTTTAATCTTTTGTGCATATCAATTTATTAAATAATACAAGCCCATTGGCTAACAAATCAGGACCAGGCCCCTTCCTCAGCTTAGTTGAAATATACTTGGAAATTTGTTTGAATGAAGTGCCCTATCCTTAATAGGCATAATGCAAAGAGCCTTCTCAAAGCCTGATGAGACTTTTCTCTATTTCTCTATATTTTCCCTATCCTCACTTTTCAAGTTTTTACTGTTTTCATCTTTTACCATCTCTGTCAATTTGCTGAGTATATAAGTACAAAGTTGTGTGGTTTTATCTCCATGTATGCATAAATGTATATTGCATATATATAGATATGTAAATAGTCTATATAATAACCTTACATATCAAACTTGTAGCTGAGAAATTTAATTGAAAGATTTTTTCCCATTCTGCCACTTCCCTTTTTTTTTTTTTTTTTTTTACATTTTTTTTTAACATTTATTAATATTCATTTTTAACATGGTTACATGATTCATGCTCCCCTTTCCCCTTCAACCCCCCCCCGCGCCCCCCCCCCCTTGGCCGATGCGCGTTTCCACTAGTTTTGTCATGTGTCCTTGAACAAGACCAATTTCCAAATTGTTGGTAGTTGCATTGGTGTGGTAGTTTCGAGTCTACACCCTCAGTCATGTCCACCC
>NC_058133.1:477942043-477995875 GCF_016433145.1 Gracilinanus agilis | reverse complement strand
GGTCTTTTCTGTGCAAATACCTGGAATTCTTCAATTTTGTTGAATGCCCATACTTTCCCTTGGAAATATATAGTCAATTTTGATGGGTAGTTGATCCGTGGTTGCAGGCCCAGCTCTCTTGCCTTTCTGAATATTGTATTCCACGCCTTGCGGTCTTTTAGTGTTGAGGCTGCCAGATCCTGTGTGATCCTGATTGTTGCTCCTTGATATTTGAATTGTTTCTTTCTGGCTTCTTGTAAGATTTTTTCTTTTGCT
This sequence comes from Gracilinanus agilis, assembly GCF_016433145.1. NCBI lineage: Eukaryota > Metazoa > Chordata > Mammalia > Didelphimorphia > Didelphidae > Gracilinanus > Gracilinanus agilis. Next base: position 477,995,620 of record NC_058133.1, on the reverse strand, counting down.
TGGAAACTCTTGAATTTTGCAATGATGTTTCTTGGTGTTTTCCTTTCTTGATCGAATGCCGCAGGTGTTCTATGAATCCTTTCAATGTGCCACTTCCCTTTTTATACTAGGTGCATTCATTTTTTGTTTGCAGGATCTTTTCAATTTCATGTAATCAAAAGCATCACTTTTATATTTTATAATTGCTTCTACACATTATCTAGTTAAGAATGCATCTCCTAATCATAGCTGGGAAAGTTATATGATTTTCTCTTCTTCTCACTCTTTATAATATGATTTATTTAATATCTGGATTATGTGTGCATTTCCAATTTATTGTGCAATGTTCCATATGATGTTGATCTGACTCTAATTTCTGTCAGATTACTCTCCAGTTTTCTGATCAGTTTATATCAAACAGGAATTTCCTAAGTAATTTATATCAAACAGAAATTTCCTAAGTAATTTAAGTTTGGGTGTTTGTCAAACACTAGGCTGTCAAGTTCTATTATTTCTGTCAGTCAATAAGTATTTTGGCCTACAAATATCAGTCCTGAGCTAAACACTGGGGAATACAAAAAAAGACAAAAAACAGTCCCTGCTCTTAGAGAATTTGCAATCTAATAGTGGATACAATATGCAAATAACTAGATCACTTATTCCTCTAAATGAATTTTGTTATTTTATCAAGGTCTATGAAATACACTTTTGATGGTTTGATTAAGAAAGCATAAAAATATTTCACCAGTTTTGACCATATTTTTTTTCATTATATTATAATGACCCAGACACGAGCACTGAATATTCCTCCAACCATTTAACTTGTTCTTTACTCTTTAAGAAACACTTTATAACTGAATCTACACAGGTATTTCATTCCTTTAGTGGATTTACCCCTAAATACTTTATGTAATTGTAGTTTTTTAGAATAATATTTTCCTTCCTATTCTATTTCCTCTTGGGTTTTATTATTGCTTTATAGACATACTGTTGATTCTTATGGGTTTATTTTTTAGGCTAAAACTTTGCAGAAGTTATTAAATGCCTAAATTAATGTCTCTAATTTCCTAGGATTTTAAAAGTTAGCCATCTTGTCACAGCAAATAAAGTTTTATCTGCTCTTTTCCTGATCTTACATCTTTAATTTCTTTCTCTTATTTCATTGCTATTTCTAAGAATACTACTACTACTACTACTACTACTACTACTACTACTAATAATAATAATAATAATAATAATTAATACTTATACAGTGCTTTATAGGTTGCAAAGTGCTTTACAAATATTTCATTTTATCAGAACAATGCTGGAAGACAGATACTATTATTATCCCCATTTTTCAGATGAGGAAACTGAAGCAGAAAGAAGTTAAGGAATTTTCCCAGTCACTAATTTAAAAAATTAGTAAGGGTCAGCGGCATTTAGGTACCTCAGTGGATAGAGAGCCAAACCTGGAGACAGGAGGTCCTGAGTTCAAATCTCAGATACCTCCTAGCTGTGTGCCACTGGGCAAGTCATTTAACACCGATTGATTCTTCCTTCCTGCTCTCCTGTCAGAGAATCAACTGAGTTAAAAAAAAAAAATTAGTAAGTATCTGAGACCAAATTTGAGCTCAAGAGTTTCTGACTATGGGTTCACTGTGCTACCTAGCTTTTCATAATAATTAAAATTACAAGTTTCAAGGAAAAAATGAGAAAAGAGGAAAAAGTGGAAAAATTAGTAAACATCAATTAATTCAAAGAAAAAATCTGAACATATATTCAGAATACTATACAAGAGTGGATCTCCCAATATTGCAAAAGAGTGAGGTTAGGATTCACTCTGGCTGCTCTAGACATTAACATAAATATATGTGTGTCTTTTTATTTCACATATTTATTTCATAACAATTTTATATTCAACAACAAAGTGTACAATAGTCCTTCATGATTAGTTATAAAATCTAATTTTTGTATTTTTTTAAATTAAGGAATCAGAATCTTAGAGTTGGAAGTGAAAGAATTTACCTCTCTGATTAATTCATTATTCCCCTTTGCTTTTCATCCTTCTTCAAGCCTCCCATGGCATCCCCTCCCCCATTTTGTTAGCTAACAACTTTATGTCATCCTTGATTGAAAAAAGTAAAGCAATTGCCTGAACACTTTCTTTTCTTCTCCTCTCCTGGTCTCACCTCCCAGACTTCCTCCTCCTTTACTTCTGTCTTCACATGAAGAAATCCTTTCATTCCTCTATTCTGTAGCATTTTTTAGCATAAATGAATATTGCGTGTTGTTAAAGGCTATTTTTTACATTTATTGAGATGATCATTGTGGTTTTAGAATTATTTTCTTTTTTATTAACTTGATTGTGTTCATTGTTTTCATAATGATGAATCACCTTTGCTTCCCTGGCAAAAATACAACTTGGCAATGATGAATGACTTCTTTGATGAATTGCAATAGTATGGTGAGATTTCATATAAGATTTTGGAATAGATATTCATTAGTGTTATTAGTATGTAATTCTCCTTTGCCTTATCCTCTTCTAGGGTAGGTATTAGCACAATGTGTGTCTCATAAAGAGTCTAAAGGATTGCTTTCTAAAATTTTGAGAATAATTCATATAATAATAATAATATTCATTTTTATTAAAAGTTTAATTGCATTTTCCTTGAATCTACTAGAACGTAGAGCTTTTTTCTCTCATAGTTCCAGCACAACTAGTTCTTTTTCCTTTTTTGTGAGTGGAATATTTGAGATCTCTGCTTGATATTCTGATAGTTTTAGTATTTTATATCTCTAACGCAATCAATCCTCCATTTCTTTTGTATTCTCATTTTTTAAGGCTATAACTGCGCACATCAGGTTCTAAAAATCATTTTATATTCCTTCTGGCTTTGTTTTGATTTCTTTTTAAAATATCTTTTGTTTTGTGTATGACTAGAATTTTTCCCAGTACCCCCTATCTTTTCCCTCATAGAAAGCAATCTTATATAACAAATTCCATTTTTAAAGAAAAAGAGGAAGAGAAAAAAATTCATAAACCAATCAAATGCTACACACTTGTCCCCACCTAACTCCTTCTAAAGGTATAAGGTACAAGAATGTGATATGCTGAATATGTTTTTTTTTTATTTTTTTCTATGTATTGATTGATTTTGCTGATTTTTCCTCTTTCTCTTTAACTATTTTTTTCTTGAAAATTGAAAATAAAAATGTCTTCTTATACCTCTTCTTTGGGGCAACAACTTCTCACTATAATTTTACATCATTCTCTTTGGATTATTTGATGGTTGTTCTTAACATTTATATTGCTATAGTCACTGTGCACATTGGTGTTTTGTTTTGCCTCTTTTTATTTCCCTTGGAATCAGATCCTATAAATTTTTTCATTCTTCTCTGTTTTCATCATGTTAATAATTTCTTACAGCACATTAATATTCCATTATACGCATATACTATACTTTGTTTAATCAATCTTCAATTGATGAGCATCTATTTTGCTTCCAATTATTTTCTACTACAAAAAATTCCAGTATAAATATTTGGCATATATAGTGTACTTTGTTGATCTGATTTCTCTTTTTTAAATGATCGACTAAAAGTTTTAATTGATTTATTTAACTAACTAAATTTAAATAACACTTTTTTGAATTTTGTTAGTCTTTTTCAAAGAAAAAGCTTCTAACTTTATCAGTATTTTGATTTCTAACTTATTTATTTCTCTCAAAATCTTCAATATCTCCCCCTTTGTTGTTATTTTGAGATTATCTTTGGTTTCTAATTTTTAAATGCATATCCAGTATATTAATTCTTTCTTTTTCTATTTTGTTTGTTTTTCAGAATATAATTTTCCCCTTGATAACTACTTTAGTTATAGCACAGAAATACTAACATATTGTTTCATTATTACCAGTCCTTCACAAAATTATTCATTGTTCCTATGATTTCTTCTTACATTCAATCATTATATAAGATTTCATTATTCATTTTTCACTTGAATCTGTTTTTTTATTTGTATTCCATGAGCTAATACTATTATTATAGTCAATATAAAATATGGTTCAGTATTTCATCATTTACACTTAGCTGCAATATCTCTGTGTCCTAATATATGATCAATTTTTATAAAAGTCCCATGCGATCTAAGAAATATTCTTTTCCAGTTCCATTTAAATGCTGCCTTAAGTATTTTATCTCTAGTTTCTTCAGTGATTTTTCCAATTATATATTTCCCCTTTTGCATATATTTCTGTTAGACTTGTTCATATTTGAAGAACTAGGATTAATATCTCCTACTATTGTTCTATGATTATCTGTGTCATATTTTTTCTATGAATTTTGTTGCTTGCCATTTGGATTATATAAATTTGATACTGATATTAGTATCTTGTCTATGGTTCCTTTCAGGATAATGTAATTTCTCTGTTTATCTCTATTTAGATCATGAATTTTTATAGTTTTTTGATTAATTAATAGCATGATTGCAAGTGCTACTTTTTTAGATTCACTTGACAATTTTGTAAATTTTGTTCTCCCTCATTTTTATTCTATGTATATTTTTGACTTTGGAATGTCTTTCTTATAAGTAATAGAACACAAAGTCTTGTTTTCTTATCCAGTTTGTCACTGCTTCATATTATAGAATTGTTCAATATATTCACATCTAAAGTTATAAAAGATTAGTTTAGGGGCAGCTGGGTAGCTCAGTGGATTGAGAGTCAGGCCTAGAGACAGGAGGTCCTAGGTTCAAATCCGGCCTCAGACACATCCCAGCTGTGTGACCCTGGGCAAGTCACTTGACCCCCATTGCCCACCCTTACCACTCTTCCATCTAGGAGCCAATACACAGAAGTTAAGGGTTTAAAAATGTAAAAAATAAAAAAAGATTAGTTTATATTTTCCTCCATGCAAATCCCCTAGTACTGCTTTTTTTTCTGAATTAGGATTTTTTTCCTCCTCCTTTAGGATAGTACTCTGCCCTTATGATTATTTTTACTTTATCAATCTTTAAACAATCCTATTCCTATAGGCTCTCTTGCCCTTACTTTCTTTTTTGAATTTATTTTTATTTTTAAAACCCTTACCTTCTGCCTTAGAATCAATACTATGTGTTGGTTCCAAGGCACAAGAGTGGTAAGGGCTAGGCAATGGGGGATAAGTGACTTGTCCAGGGTCACACAGCTGGGAAGTATCTGAGGTTAGATTTGAACCAAGGACTTCCTGTCTCTAGACCTGGTTCTCAATATTCAGAAAGGCAAGAGAATTGGGTCTATAACCAAGGATCACATACCCATCAAAACTAACTATATACTTTCAACTCTATACTATGTACATTCAACAAGATAGAAGATTTCCAAGTATTTGTACAAAAAAGACCAGGACTAAATGGAAAGTTTGATAGCCAACCACAAAAACCAAGAGAAACATGAAAAGGTAAATAAGAAAGAGAGGGGAAAGAAAGAAAACACTTATCTTTAAATTTCCTTCTTCAAGGGCTTCAATAAGACCAAATTATTTGTATTTCTATATGGAGAAAATATTATGTGTATTCTAAAAAACTGTACTCACTATTATAGTAATTAGAAGAATTAGTAATAAGGAGAAGTTGAAGTACTAAATGGTATAAGATGATGTGTGGGGGGGAGCTCATGGGGGGAATATAAGATGGCACCAAGAGTAACTTGAAGGAAAAGAAAAATAGGGTAACCTATACCACACAAAGAGGACATGGAAAGGGGAGGGGACGAATGGTATTATAAGAAGGAGAGGAAGAGAGCGTTAATAGAAAATACTTAAACCTTACTCTCAGCGGAATTAAGCCTGAGAGAGAAGAGTAGCTAGATCCATTAGGATATCAAATTCTATCTAACCCTACGAATAAAGTCAGAAGGGATAAACCAAGGGGGACAGTGGGGTGGAGAGTTCTTAAAGGGAGGGGAAGAGAGGGGGAAGGGAATTCATTAGGCTTTAAAAAATAATAAGAGGGGAAGGAAGGGGGTAGAAAGGGTAGTAAACCAAGGGAGGGGACAAGGGGGACTGATTTAAAACAAACCACTGGTTTAAAAGGAAATACCGTAAGAAGAAGGGGTAGAACTAGGAGAGGATACCAAAATGTTAGGGAATACTCTGCTGAAAATTATAACCCTGAATGTGAATGGGATGAACTTACTCATAAAACAGAAGCAAGTAGCAGAGTGAATTAGAAAACAAAATCCTACCATATGTTGTCTACAAGAAACACACATGAGGCAGGTGGACATACACAGGATTAAGGTCAATGGCTGAAGCAAAATCTTTGGGGCTTCAACTTAGAAAAAGAAGACAGGAGTGGCAATCAAGATTTCTGATAAAGCCAAAGTAAAAATAGATCTGATTAAAAGAGATAGGGAAGATAATTACATCCTGATAAAAGGCAGTATAGATAAAAAGGAAATAACAGTACTCAACATGTACGCACAAAATAATATAGCATCCAAATTTCTAAATGAGAAACTAGCAGAGCTAAAGGAGGAAATAGATAATAAAACTATACTAGTGGGAGATCTAAATATTCCTCTATAAGATCTAGATAATTCAAACCAAAAAAATAAATAAGAAAGAGATAAGAGAGGTGAGCGAAAGCCTAGAAAAATTAGAGTTAATAGATATGTGGAGAAAAATAAATAGGGACAAAAAGGAATATACCTTCTTTGCAGTTGCACATGGTACATTCACAAAGATTGACCATGTACTAGGGCATAGAAACATGGCAAACAAATGCAAAAGAGCAGAAATAAAAAACAAACTTTCAGATCATAATGCAATCAAAATAATCAGTAAGGGCACATGGACAGGCAAATCAAAAACTAATTGGAAATTAAATAATATGATTCTCCAAAATCAGATAGTTAAAGAAGAAATCATAGAAACAATTAATAATTTCATTGAAGAGAATGACAATGATGAGATAATCCTACCCAAATCTGTGGGATACAGCTAAAGCAGTACTCAGGGGGAAATTTATATTACTGAGTGCATATAATAACAAATTAGAGAGGGCAAAGATCAGTGAACTGGGCATGAAAATAAAAAACTAGAAAGGGAACAAATTAAAAATCCCCAGTTAAAAACTAAATTAAAGATTTTAAAAATCAAAGGAGAAATCAAAAAAATTGAAAGTAAAAGAACTATTGAATTAATAAATAATACTAGAAGCTGGTACTTTGGGGAAAAAAACAAATAAAATTGACAAAGTACTGGTCAATCTAATTAAAAAAAGGAAAGAAGAAAACCAAATTATAAGTATCAAATATGAAAAGGGAGACCTCACCTCTAATGAAGAGGAAATCAAGGCAATCATTAAAAACTATTTTGCCCAATTAAATGGCAATAAATATAACAATTTAGGAGATATGGACAAATATTTACAAAAAATATAAACTGCCTAGATTAACAGCAGAAGAAATAGAATACCTAAATAATCCCGTATCAGAAAAAGAAATTGAACAAGCCATCAAAGAACGCCCTAAGAAAAAATCGACAGGGTCTGAGATTCACAAGTGAATTCTATCAAACATTAAAGAACAATTAATCCCAATACTATACAAATTATTTTACATAATAAGCAAAGAAGGAGTCTTACCAAATTCCTTTTATGTCACAAATATGATACTGATTCCAAAGCCAGATAGATCAAAAACAGAGAAAGAAAACTATAGACAAATCTCCCTAATGAACATAGATGCAAAAATCTTAAACAGAATATTAGCAAAAAGACTCCAGCAAGTGATCACACGGGTTATTCATTATGATCAGGTGGGATTTATACCAGGAATGTAAGGATGGTTCAACATTAGGAAAACCATCCACATAATTGACCATATCAACAAGCAAACCAATAAAAACCACATGATTATCTCAATAGTTGTGGGAAAAGCCTTTGACAAAATACAACACCCATTCCTACTGAAAACACTAGAAAGTTTAGGAATAGAAGGGCCTTTCCTAAAAATAATAAATGGTATATATCTAAAACCATCAACAAACATCATCTGTAATGAGAATACATTAGAAGCATTCTCAATAAGATCAGGAGTGAAACAAGGTTGCCCATTGTCACCTCTATTATTTAACATTGTACTGGAAACACTAGCAGTAGCAATTAGAGAAGAAAAAGAAATTGAAGGTATTAAAATAGACAATGAGGAAAACAAGCTATCACTCTTTGCAGATGATATGATGGTCTACTTAAAAAATCCTAGAGAACCAACTAAAAAGTTAGTGGAAATAATCAACTACTTCAGCAAAGTTGCAGGATACAAAATAAATGCACATAAATCACCAGCATTTCTACATATTTCCAACACACCACAGCAGAAAGAGTTAGAAAGAAACATTCCATTTGAAAACACACTAGGCAATATAAAATACTTAGGAATCTATCTGCCAAGACAAACATAGGAATTATATGAACATAACTACAAAACCCTTTCCACACAATTAAAACTAGATCTAAACAATTGGAAAACCATTGAGTGCTCATGGGTAAAATGAGCTAAAATAATAAAAATGACCATCCTACCCAAATTAATTTACCTAGTTAGGGCTAAACCTATCAAACTACCAAAACACTTTTTTACTGAATTAGAAAAAAACTATAACAAAGTTCATTTGGAAGAACAAAAAAACAAGAATATCAAGGGAAATAATGAAAGAAACTATGAAGGAAGGTGGCCTAGCAGTACTAGATCTTAAACTGTACTATAAAGCAGTAGTCATCAAAACAATATGGTACGGGTGAAGAGACAGATGAAAGGATCAATGGAATAGACTAGGGGTAAGCAACCTCAGTAAGAAAGTTTTTGATGAACCCAAAGAACCCAGTTTTTGGGACAAAAACCCACTGTTTGACAAAAACTGCTGGGAAAATTAGAAAACAATATGGGAGAGATTGGGTCTAGATCAAGATCTCACATGCTATACCAAGATAAACTCAGAATGGGTGAATTGCTTAAATATAAAGAAGGAAACTATAGGTAAATTGGGTGAGCACAGAATAGTATACTTGTCAGATCTATGGGAAGGAAAAGATTTTAAAACCAAGCAAGAGTTAGAAAAAAATCACAAAATGTAAAATAAATAATTTTGACTACATTAAACTAAAAAGGTTTTGTACAGACAAAACCAATGCTACCAAAATTAAAAGGGAAGCAACAAACTGGGAAAAAATCTTTATAACAAAAAACTCAGATAAAGGTCTAATTACTCAAATATACAAGGAGCTAAACCAATTTTACAAAAAATCAAGCCATTTCCCAATCGATAAATGGACAAGGGACATGGATAGGCAATTCTCAGATAAAGAAATCAAAATTATCAATAAGCACATAGGAAAGTGTTCTAAATCTCTAATAGTTAGAGAAATGTAAATCAAAACATTTCTGAAGTATCACCTTACACCTAGCAGATTGGCTAAAATGACAACAAAGGAGAGTAATGACTGTTGGAGGGGATATGGCAAAATTGAGACATTAATGCACTGCTGGTTGAGTTGTGAACTGATCCAACCATTCCAGATGGCAATTTGGAACTATTCTCAAAGGGTTCTAAAAGACTATCTGCCTTTTGATCCAGCCATAGCACTGCTTGGTTTATATCCCAAAGAGATAATAAGGAAAAAGACTTGTACAAAAATATTTATAGCCGTGCTTTTTGTGGTGGCAAAAAATTGGAAAATGAGAGAATGTCCTTCATTTGGGGAATGGCTGAACAAATTGTGGTATCTGTTGGTGATGGAATACTATTGTGCTCAAAGGAATAAAGAACTGGAGGAATTCCACGTGAACTGGAATGACCTCCAGGAATTGATGCACAGTGAAAGGAGCAGGTCCAGAAGATCATTGTACACTGTGACTGATACACTGTGGTACAATCGAACATAACGGACTTCTCTAGTAGCATCAATGTAAAGATCCAGAGCAAGGCTGAGGGACTTATGAAAAAGAAAATTAGCCACATTCAGAGGAAGTACTGGGGGAGGAGAAACACAGAAGAAAAACAACTGCTTGAACACATGGGCTGAAGGGGATATTATTGGGGATGTAGACACTAAATAACTCTAGTCCAACTATCAATAATATGAAATTAGGCCTTGATCAATGATACATGTAAAACCGAGTGGAATTGTACATCAGATAAAGGGGGGGAGGGGGTAAGAGTGGTTTAGGGGAGAGGGAAAGAACATGAAATATGTAACTAGGGGAAAATATTCATAATAAAAAATAAATAAATATACAAACGAATGAATGAATGAATGAAAATAAATAAATAAACTACCTTGTAGATTCCTTAGATTTCTTTAAAGTTTCGCTTAGGCTCCACTTTCTATATAAAACATTCTCTATTTACCCACCTCACACCTGTTGATACTCACTTCCTCTTGAAATTATATTTCTATTCAATTATTTATGTGTGTGTTGCCCCTTACCCATAGTGGAATTTGGGTTCCTTGAAGTCATACATTGCTTCATTCTTTTCTTTGAATCTCTAGAGCATATATACCACAGAATCTGGCACATAGGATATACTTAAATTATAAAAAATTTTCAAATTGTGAGGGGTGGAGGTGATAAAGGGGCATGAGAAAAGAAGAAAATTTTTGAAACAGAGCCATGAAAAATAAGATATTCTGCAAAAATCCATAATTCCATTGTTGTGGCCAAATCCCTCTATGAATGCAGATCGCCACCCCTTTATGACTTAGCAGATAACCTTGTATAGGGATTTCCATGGGGCAGATAGGTAACATAGTAGAAAGACTATCAGGCCTGATGTTGGGATGGCCTGGGCTTAAATCTTGCCTCAATGATGAAATACTACTGTGCTGAAAGGAATAATGAACTGGAGGAATTGCATGTGAACTGGAATGACCTCCAGGAATTGATGCAGAGTGAAAGGAGCAGAGCCAGAAGAACACAGAGACTGATACGCTGTGGCACAATCAAATGTAATGGACTTCTCTACTAGCAACAATGCAAGAATCCAGAACAATTCTGAGGAACTTATGAGAAAGAATGCTATCCACATCCAGAGAAATAACTGTGGGAGTAGATACACAGAAGAAAACCAATTGCTTGATTACAGGGTTTGATGGGGATATGATTGGGGATGTTGACTCTAAATGATCACCCTAATGCAAATATTAATAATATGGAAATGGGTCTTGATCAATGACATACATAAAACCCGGTGGAATTATTTGTTGGCTACTGGGGGGTGGGAAGGAAAGAACATGAATCATTTAACTTTAGAAAAATATTCTAAATCAATTAATTAAATAAAAAATTTCAAAGTAAAAAAATCAAAATCAAAATCAGTCAATCAATAAATAAACAAATAAATCTTGCCTCAGAGACTTCCTAGCCCTGTGACTTTGTGGAGGTCACTTAATCCTAGTTGCATAGCCTTTGCTGCAATTCCATCTTAGAACCCATACAACCACAGAAGGTAGAGGCTTGAAAAAACAACAACAAAAAATGGCATTGCTGCCAAAGCAAATAAACAAACAAAAAAGCAACACCTCAACACCCTGAGGTCAACCTGGCAAAGAATTTTTTTTTAACTCTTAACTTCTGTGTATTGGCTCCTTGGTGGAAGAGTGGTAAGGGTGGGCAATGGGGGTCAAGTGACTTGCCAAGGGTCACACAGCTGGGAAGTGTCTGAGGCCAGATTTGAACCTAGGACCTCCCATCTCTAGGTCTGGCTCTCAATCCACTGAGCTACCCAGCTGCCCCTGCAAAGAATATTTCCAACCTAAAGAGGCTGATCCTTGGATGACATTGGTTCCATACTTGAAACCTTCCGAGCTTGATAGGCTCTACAAGAGTTTATGTTTCACTGGTATTAGCCTTTGAGTACTTAGTGAGAAGGGCTCAGCTGAGACTTTACATTCTAAATTTGTAGTGGGTCAAGTCGGATAATCTTGTGAATGTCTCCAGACTTTCAGTAGCCCAGGAGCAAGAGCAGGTGAATTAGAGGGTACGCATACACCCAGTGTTGAGAATTAGCCAGTTGGGAACTACAGAAATTGGAGGCGGGAGAAAAAGGGAGGGGCAAGAGTTTCTAGGGTAGTGGCTAATGAATCACTGAAATGGCATGAAAGTGGACCTAATACCTTTTATGATTGGTCTCTGATGAAGCATCATTATGGAAAATAGAATTCATACTTACTTCAGTGTTCTGAGATGTAGGAAATTGCCTTGGTGTTTAATTGTTACCTGCTATTCTTATCTCAGGTTGATAGATCAGAAATAACAGCAGCTGTCCCTCTCCACCTGGTATGATACTGTTTGTTTGAGAAGGGCTAATGTTTAGTGCCCTTCTCCAAGACTAGTTCCATCAGTCATCCTGTGACATGAGAACATTTTTGAGATTTATCAGCATCAATCCCTTCCTGAACTGCTGAAGTGTCATCAATGGGAGGAAAGAAGATATTTTCCTTACTCACTATGTCCTGAGAATGACAGTTGCCCTGTTAGACCTGTTAAGCTTAATTAAGCCGAAACTGCTATTCCTCCAATGATTAGATTGAATTTCTCAGGTTAACTGTTCAATTATTCCAAATTATTGAAATATTGCCTTCAAACAAAAAGGAAGATGATGCATGACTAACTATATCAGATGATTACTCTTGGCTTCCTTGATTCCATACTCCCTTTTTCAGTTGTTTTAGTCGTGTCTGATCCCTTTGGAGTTTTCTTTTCCATTTCCTTCTCCAGCTTATTTGACAGATGAGGAAACTGAGGCAAACAGAGTTAAGCAATTTGCCCAAGGTCATATAACTAGTAAGTATATGAAGTTGGATTTGAACTGAAGTCTTCCTGATTCTAGGTCCAGAGCTCTATTCACTGTGTATTTTTTTAATTCTCCTCCTAACACTGAGGACAGTATCTGAGATATAGTTGACACCTAAGATATTTTTGTTAAATTGCAGACTCAAACAGCACATGGTGGTATATAATCAAAGCCAAAATTTTACTTCATGGTGATAGTACAATAGAAAGGCTATAGATTGAGAGATAGAGGTCTTGAGTTCAAATCCTAGTTTTATTCTTTATTTCCTGTATGACCCTGGGCAAGTGGCCTCCTCTTTTTATTCCTCAGTTTTCTCATCAATAAAATGATAAAAAAAAAAAAAGAACACATGAGTTCTGCGGTCACTTCTGCTCTCTTTGTGATCTCATTATTTTATTATTACTGAACAGTATTTTTTTTTACTCAAATCTTGATCTCCTATCCTCGTTTTTAAGGTCCTCAAAATAGGGCATCTTTCTTTTCTAGCTTTCTCCCTACCTACTTGGCAGCCCAAGCCTTCTGCTCTATGCACATGGGTATTTCCTCTTCACTATCCTCCCCCAATACATCTTATGAGATTCCCATTTCTTTCATCCAAGTCCCACTTATCCTTTGAAACCCAGTTTTAATCTCCCAACCCTGTCAAACCTTTCCAATCCACACTGGTCTCTCTTTCCCTGAACTCCTAGAACATATTTTTGTTATATTAAATCAGTAATGCTCATCTAATAGGATCTCAGAGACCCTGTCTTCATTTCATCAGTGTAAAACTGAAGCTGAGGTCAAGATGCTAATTAGTTGTAGAGTGGAATCCTCTCATCCTTTGAAATCCAACATTCTTTCCACTTTTTCATGCTTGAAACAGCAAAGATTTTGATCTGGATAAGACCTTAGATATAAACTAGTCCATTTTCTTCATTTTACAGATGAGTAAATTGAGGCTGGGGTGGGGGTGGTAAGTAACTTGCCTGGAGTCCCAAAGTTAATAAGTGCTTGAGGCAGGATTTCTTCCTGATTTCAAATTCAGTATTATATTCACTGGGCAGCTAGGTGGCATTGAATAAAGTGCCAGACCTTGCAATCAGAAATACTCATCTTTATGAGTTCAAATCCAGCCTCAGAAACTTACTAGCTGTGCGACCTCAGGCATGTCGCTTAACCCTTTGTGCCTCAGTTTCTTCATGTATGTATAAGATGAGCTGGAGAAGGAAATAACAAACCATTCCAGCATCTTTGCCAAGAAAATCCCAAATAGTGTTGTGAAGAATAGGGCATGACTGAGATGATGGAACACTGAAATTTTATCCACTAAGTCACCTAACTGTCTCTCTACATGTCACTCAACATCCCAGGATTGCCTGGGCTTTCATGGTTACCACAATTCACTCTTGACTCACTTTGTGCTTGTAAGCCATTTCATCTCTCTTGGTCTCAGTTTATCATCTATAAAATAGCTTTGAAAACAATTGTCCTGCTTATGTCATAGGCCTGGGGTAAGTATCTAAGGAGACAATATACATGAAAGTATTTTATAACTATAAAGTTTTATATGAATATGGTGTGTCCTGCTTTGAACTGTTTGATTATTCTGATGGAACATGTAAAAGTGAAAGAGTAAAGGAAAGGGGAAAAAAACATTCTTTAAGTGCCTACTATGTGCCAGGCACTATGTTAAACTATGCTAAACTCTTTGCATATGTCTCATTTGATCCTTACAATATCCCTAGGAGGTAGGTGCTATTATTATACCCATTTTACAATTGAGGAAAGTGAGGTAGACTGAAGTTAAGTGAATTGCCCAAGGTCCCAGAGCCTGGAAGAATGAGTCCAGTTCTTCCTGAATCCAAGACCATTTGCTCCCAAAGAAAAGAAAGGACTCAAAAATCAGATCACACCTAATAATCAGTATTATATAATATTTTTTCAATACAGGTTTGCTGGAACATAACAGCTATCCCCTAGGACTCTGTAGTTCTTTCTCAATGGGTGCCACTATAATATTATTACAGCTTAACTCTTCAGGTACATGTAGTATACCTACTATGAGGCAGACTAGAATTCTATAAGAAATCTTGAATTGGGGTCTTGGTTCAGCTACTAGTTACCTTAGTTACCCACGGCAAATGATTTAATCTCTCTCAGCTTCAGTTTTCCCATCTGTAAATTGGGTTGACAAGAGAATCAGATGATATTTTAATATGTATATGTTTGTATGCAATAAGCTATCCATATATGTCCGCATGCAAACTAGGAAAAGTAAAAGTAGAAGCAGAATAGCCTGGGGATGGTGGGGCAGAACACTATGGCAGCCAGATTTTTGGAACTTTGGTTGACAGCAGATAACTGAAACTGTAGAGAGCAAATCTACAGGTAAAGGAGCCTTACTGTATATATTACATATGATATAATATACATCTTTAATGTACTTTGCAAAGTTAACCGTATTTTTATTTTTTTGAATTTATTAAAAGTACTCTTATTATGACTTTGTGCCTTGTTCAATTCTTCTGCCAGTGACTCATTGTGGTAGGGAGGTTACCCTGGGCTCTTGAAGGCTATGAATTCTTTCTGGTAGGTCCTATCAAGCTAGAAAGGCTTCAAGGAAAAGCTCAGGGTCCATCAAACATTCAAGCCCATGTTTTCCAGAGGGCCCTATGTTAGTTGCTGGAGGTATAGAGACAAAAATGTAATAATCTCTTCAAACCTTCAAAGTATCTTTTTCTACTGGAAATGGATCCTCTCTGTCCTCCCAAGACCCTTGGTTATATTCCAAGAGGCACATCAATGAAAGATCACTCAGAGTGACTCACTGAGACCACTGCTGTGGCTTTGAGGGTGCCAACCGGCATTGATGAAAGTAGTCACTCAAATAATACACTTCAGACTTAAAGAGCTGAAATAGGGTCACAGACTATTTGATATCTTGTGATAGGAATGGCCCAAGGGAGCCTATAGTCTAGAGATTATGAACCATTTTTTCATGGGATGGACCTCTTTGGCTCAGTGGTAAAACCTAACGATGCCATCTCAGAATAATGGTCTTTGCACATTAAACAAAATGATAGGTTTACAAAGGAAACCAATTATAGTGAGATTGCTATTCAATTAAATAAACAAACCACAAGTTCATGAATCCCAAATTAAGAACCTCTGCTAGTAAAATTTCTCATTTTACAGATGAGGAAACCAAGTCTGAGAGAAATAAAATATCTTGCTCAAGGTCACACAAATAGTGAATGGCAGAGGCAGGACTTAAGACCTGGTCCCTGAATCTGGGTCTAGTGGAAAGCACCATACTTGGTGCTGAGAGATGGGCAAACACAACAAATGTGTTTTGTTTTTTTTTTATGGAGTTCAAACATGATACTAAAACATTAAAAGTTTATTTTGTTGTTGTTGTTGTTGTTGTTGTTGTTGTTGTTGCAGCCTGGGGTAGGAGGGAAGGGGGGACATTCTGCTTTGATAAATATATTAGATCTCTTTGATCACAGTCTTTTAATTCTGGTTCTCTAAGTCTTGTTGACTGAAAATTTAACTACCATCATTCTTCACATTACACTGTCTGGTATCATTGGTGAATCATCTCTGAGTCTTTGGGGTTTCAATGTCTCCTGCTATGGAAATTGCCACCCATCTTCTCCAAATTCAGGTGAGCTCAGACTTCTTATTTCAGGAACTTTATTCCTCTTCTGTTCTCATCCTGCCAAGGATTGGTCACTTCACCATTGACACCTCCCCTTTCAATTCCACAGGCTCATTTCTTTAATTGATATCACTAGTGTGGGGGTGGCAAGGTCAGCTGGTGAGATCATCTGTTTGTAAACATTTTTCTCAAATAACCTCCCACTTAATCATTATGATAACTCATGTTTATGTAGACGGCACATTAAAGTTTACAAAGAACTTCCTTAACAACCACCCTATGTTATTCTCATTTTATAGACAAAGAAATTGAGGCAAAGTTGGGCCATGTGGCTTATCCATCTATGTATCACAACTGGGATTGAAGTCACTCTTTAAAGTTAATCTTTCCATCTTTTCAATTTGCTTCCAAGAATTACTCAGCCTTGGAATTGAATGGAAATTTTGAAATCAAGTCCAACCTCCCATTCAATGCTGGATCCCCCTCTAAAATGCCTAGAAACAAGTCCTTGTTTGAACATTTCCAAGGAGAAAGAAGTGAGCCTTCCTGATACCCTTTTAAGCCAACAGCTCCAGTTCCACCAAGCAGAGCATACAGAAACTATTGTATCTTGCTACTACCAACAAAATCCCATTTCAGCTTCTAAAGTTGACCAGGTGTCATGAAGGACTTCTGCTCCCTTGCCTTGCCTTGCCTTGCCTTGCCTTGCCTTGCCTTGCCTTGCCTTGCCTTGCCTTGCCTTGCCTTGCCTTCCAGAAGGCAGCTCTTCTTCCTTTTCTGGGCACATTCCAGGTAGTATTGTACCCTGAGCCTCTGGTACCTAACTTTCTCCTTTCTTTTTAGCTAGTATCATAAAGATGTACATGCAAGTTTCTGAAAAACCTTCCCTCCTTAAGTCTATACTGGAGAATGAATTCAGGAGTCCACATTTCTCATTCCATTCATTCCTGGGAAGGGATCTGTAAAAGTGGAGATCCCTTTGGGGTCCAACTCAAGAATATAAGCTAAGGAATGCTAGTGCCCTATCTCCTAGAAAGCTTCAATCAGAGCCCATGTTTCTAACAAGAACTAGAGAGGATCATAAGGTTCTAGCTAAGGCCCTCACCAATCCCCTTTCATGATCCTTTTAGGGATCCATTTCTCCATAGAATCAGGAAGCTCTGAGTTCAAAAGTGACCTCCAAATACTTATTAGATGTATGACTCTGGACAAGTCAATTGACTTCTGTCTGCCTCAGTTTCTTCATATGCAAAATGGGGATATAATAACATCTACCTCCTAGCATTGTTGTGAGAATCAAATGAAATAGTCATGATAAAGCACTTAGAACAGTACCTAGCACATAGTAAGTGCTTTATAAATGTTAGCTATCATCTTGGCTCCTTGGACAACCCTTTCCAAAGGCAGAAACCCAACTATCACTGCCTCCTGATGAAACAGTTGGCAGCCGAGCAAGACATGCCAGGAGTGCCTCAAGAGGAACGACATCCTAAATCAAGTCCATTGCGACACCTTTGTTAAAGGTGGAGTTCATTTGCTAATAGCAAGGCACTGATCCTATAATCACCTCAGCAGTAAGGTCACTCTTGAATACAGTGCACAGGGCCAGCTCTGCTCATGAGCAAAACAGAGACTTAATTTTTATGTCTTTCCCAGCTAACCAAAGATGTTTAGAAAAATTTCATCAGGAAAGTGGTAAAGGAGAGCGAGCAATAAGAAAGAACCAGAAATGAAGGTGTTCCTGGAGGCTTTATTATCACATATCCACAGAAATTTAGTCAGCCATTACTGATTCAGGCCTACTATGTGCAAGGCCCTGCTTCTGCTCAAAAAAAAAAAAAAGGCGAATATAGCTGCTTTCATAGAGAGATCTCTGTCGAGAAAGAACTCTGCAGGTCAGGCAGTTACATGGATCAGAGGAAGGACATGGGTTTCTGGGTATGAAAGTGCAGTCGGCCTTCTGGGGGGAAACTCTGAGCCCAGCCTGAAACATCTCCAAAGGAAGAGGAAGAGGAGGCAGTCGGCAGGGACAGGCTCTTCTGCCCCTCTCCTTGTGGGCTGGTCTTGACTTCTGCCACTGGGCCATCTCAGCAGCCTCCAGAACAGCAGCCGGAGCCACCCCGGCTTACGGAGGTCTGGGATCTCTGGCTGCCCCCATCACCGCAGCAGCAGCAGCCCCGACGTCGCCGGCGTCGGGAAGGCATGCAGCAACCGAAGCATCCGGTAGAACTCGACCCACAGCAGCCTCCAGAGTTGGACCCGCAGCATCCCGAGCTGGACCCACAACAGCCTCCTGAGTTAGAGCCGCAGCAGCCTCTAGACCCACAGCAGGAGGATGAAGGAGCTGGAGCAGGGGCTGGGGCTGGGGCTGGGGTCTGGGAAGAGCACTGGGGATAGCCTTTCACGTTACCCTTGGAAGCCATCTTTTCTACTCTCTTGGGAAACCTGGAAGAAAATACCATACAGAGAACACAAGTTATTTTTTTTTCCTTTTCAGGCCTGGAGCTTAGGCATTCCTGAGGTTTATATCACTTCCATTATAGTAGGCTCATTCCATGAAAAGAATTACCCAGAAAGAGCAATCATTCAGCAAGATTCCCCTAAAGTTAGACCCTAAGACCAAATATTGAGAGTTAGAAGGGTCTAGAGCAGGGGTCGGCAACCTTTTTGGCCGTGAGAGCCGTAAATGTCACATTTTTAAAAATGTAATTTCGTGAGAGCCATACAGTGCTCACAGTGCCGCTCCTGTAACAGCGCCTGAAAAAAATGGACTTTATGGCTCCTGCAGAAAGAGCCATATCTGGCCCTCAAAAGAGCCAGATATGGCTCAAGAGCCATACGTTGCCGACCCCTGCTCTAGCCTAACTCTCCTTTACAGATGAGGAAACTGAGGTCTCGGGAAGTGAAATGACTTATCCACAGCCATACAGGTAGTAAGTGTCAGGGACAGGATCTATTTTTAGAGTGGCTCTACTTTCTGTTGTTGCTGTTCCTCTGTTTCAGTCTTATCCGGCTTGTGAACCCATTTGGGGTTTTCTTGGCAAAGACACTGAACTTGCCTTTGGCCTTGGAACCAATATTTAGTATCGATTCTAAGATAGAAGGTAAGGGTTTTGTTTCTAAAAAAAGATACTAGAGTGGTTTGCCATTTTCTTCTCCAGTTCATTAGACAGATGAGAAAAGTGAGTCAAATAAGGTTAAGTGACTTACCCAAGGTCACACAATTAGTAAGTGTTTGAGGCCAGATTTGAACTCAGGCTATCCTGATTCTATGCCCAGTGTCTATCCAGTGGACCACCTAGCTGCCCCCTGGATATTTTCTATAAGGAATCAGTAATTTACCACTAACCCCAAAAGGTCTTGATGGGTAGTCCAAAATGATATATTATAGATATTAATATATACATATATAATGTATGTTCAAATATTTATAGGCCATATATAACATATCATATATCCAATATATAAATAAATAACAATATGTTGAGCATATAAACACATGTAGCACATAGACACATATGTGTATACATTTATACATATACACAGACATATATATGCATGTTTACACATGTGTTCTTATAATTAAAACAAAGAGTGGGGGTAGGTTTAGACAAATACTCCAAAGCTGTGTCTTCCTTTCTCCCATTCTTTCTTGCCTCATCTTCCCTTTATCCCATGTGAGCCATGAGGAGAGCAACAAGATGAGACAGAAAGAACACTGGGCTACACATGATACAGGGAACCTGGACTCTCATCCAAGCTCTGCCTCTAACTAGTCAAAAGATATTGTTCTGTGACCTTAAACAAGCTCCATCACGCCTTTTGGTCTTTTCCTCATCATCATCAAATGAAGGAGTTGGCCGTAGTGATCTTTGAAGTCCCATCCAGCTTCAGTATTCTCAAGTTCTCCATTGCCCATAGCTACTTCCCGACATGTCCTTCCTTAGCCCTCTGCTCCTCTGCCTTGGGCTCCCCACAGCTCCTTCCTTCCAAGTTCCTCTGAGACTCACCTGACACTGGTTCCACAGAAAGTTACACCCAATTCTTCAACCAAAGAGTTGTCTCTTCCAAAGCGTTGAACTGAGCAGCGACAAAGGGGAAGACTTTTTATACAGGTTCTAGACTGCCACCTGGCTAGTGAAAACATAGGCTCCTGCTATGGGAGGGAGGAGCCTCTTTCACAACATACATGCCCTGGTGATAGCTCATGTCCCCAAGCCAAATTCTTCTATCACTCACGTCCTGCACAGTGAGTACCCGTAGGTGGAGCACGTGGGAATTCAAGTCACTCCAGAGAGGTGCCAGGTTGCCTCTGGCATGTTGATTTTTTCCAACATGGCTCCACTCACCAGAAAAGTAGCTCTGTGTGTGTGTGTGTGTGTGTGTGTGTGTGTGTGTGTGTGTGTGTGTGTGTAAAAGATACATTTCTCCTGGGTTGGATTGAGGTGGGAAAGAAGAGGGAAAGATAAAAGAGTCTGAGGTTGTCTGGCAGCCCATCCTTCCTTGGTACATATCTCTTGCCTCCCAGTTCCTAGGATTCTGCTTATAACCACTTATATGTTCCTTGTTAAATAGACTACTTAATGCTGTATTATTTTATTTGTTATTTTGTTTCATATCTCAGTTAGTTTGTTCTTGATTCTTGAATGCTAGCTCCGGATTAACTTGGTGCATGGAACCCTGCTTCTCAAATAAATGATGCCTCATTGGATCACAGATCTGAAGATGAAAGGAACCTTAGAAGCCATCTAGTCAAGGATGGGGAACCTTTTAGAGGGGTTGGTGATGTGAGAAATGTCCTCAGGTGCATGTGGAGAGGAGGAGGGGAGAAGCCTGGCTGTGCATTCCTCTGGCTTTCTAGTAACTTACTCTGGCAAACTCTGTGCTGGGGCAATGGCTTGCATGCCCACAGAGAGGACTCTGAGTGCTTCCTCTGGCATGTGTGTCATAGGTTCACCGCCATAGATCTAATCAAACCCCTCACTTGGCACGTAAGGAAACAGAGGTCCTAAGAGGTTGAATGACTGTCCTAAAGTCAAAGGTAGTAAATAGCAGAATTAGAATCCAGTTTCTCTGTACTTGCACTTGCACTGTACCCCTACTGCATCCTAATGGTCTTAGTTAATGCTGGAATTAGTCATGGAGAGGTTATTCATGAAAGAAATATCCATACAGATGAAACTATACATCTCTGAAGAATTGACATCAATGTGTTGGCCCCTCCTTTACTTCCATAATGCTGATCTGTCTATTATGGGAAATCTGGCTCTTTCTATTCTGTTTTCTTTCTTGCTTTGGAGGAAAAAAAGTATCCCATGACAGGCCAGCTGCACAATTACCAGGGCAAGATCTGAGGAACAAAGGCATGAAAAGGGGTGTCCTGTGAATAACAGAATCTTAGTGTCCAAAGATGGCTCTTAAATCAAACTTCTAATTTGTTTCTGAAACAATGAATGAATCAGAGGGATTCAAAGCTGAGAATTTTGAAAAATTTGGTACCTTGAAGAAGACTGAAAAAAAAAAAGGAAATAAAGTGACGATAAAGACCACCAATAATATTTCTCTTTCCCAGCAATTGTCTGAGAATTAAGATTACTTATTATATATTTTTGTGGTTGTTCAGTTGTTTTTCATTCAGGTCTGACTCTTTGTGATCCCATTTAAGACTTTCTTGGCAAAGACACTGGAGCAGTTTGCCATTTCCTTCTCTAACTCATTTTACACATGAGGAGCCGAAGCAAACAGGCTTAAGTGATTTGCCCAAGGTCATACAGCTAGTATGTGTTTGAGGCCAGGTTTGAACTCTGTTCTTCCTGACTCTAGGTTGGGCGTTCTTTTTACAGAGCCATCTAACTGCTCCCTATTATGTCTACTTAGAAGAGTTCGAGCCAAACTCAGACTTGATTTTTGTCAATAGGCAATGTGGGAGCCAATACTAGATTTGATTTTGTCATCATAAGGTGAAGTGAGAGAAAGAAGTGAAGGGAAGGAAGCAAGAAGGGAATGGAATCTACAGAAAATTTATGTCTAGTTGTACATAGAGGAAGGAGATGAAAGAATTTGTTACAATTATCCTCCTGCCTTAGGTCGTGTTTTCTTGGGAAAGACTTATGATATCTTGGCTGGCTGCTTGGATGTGGCTTCCCAGAAGTCACCCTGTAAGTGAGTAGTGAGCCACAGTTCAGGATTAGTCAGTGTAAATACCTGCACAGGTGTTAGATGAGGATCGTAATTGGTCCAGCAGGTCAGTCTAACCAATTAATCAATCAACAAGAAGTTAAGTCACTAAGGGCAGCTAGGTGCTATAGACCAATGGTTTCAAACTCAGATCAATAGAGGGGCCATGAAATTATACGTCAGGCTTCCTTGGGAGTATAATTTCCTAATGACATTTTCATCTGTTTCTGGTATCACTCTGAAGTGTTATGGATTCCATGGAGTCTCAGAGTGTCTGACCCTTCAAGTGTAGTAGACAGCACACAGGACACAGAGTTAGGGAGAATCCAGAGTTGAAATCCTATCTCAGATACTTAAGAGCTGTGTCACACTGGAAGAGTAATTAAACATTTCTTGACTTCAATTGCCTTATCTGTGAAATGGAGACAACCATGACGTCTATATCCTAGGGTTGTTTGGGAAGGTCATATAAAATAATATATGTCAAACTGATTGGAAAATCTTAGAGTGCTCTATGCAGGGAAAAGAATGAAGGTCTTGGAATCAGGAAGGACTGAATTCAAATTCTGCCTCAACCACTCTCTTGGTCACATAACCTCCATTTGACTCAGTTTCCTTCTCTATAAAACAGAGATAACAGTAGCACCTACCTCCTAGGGTTTTTGTGAGGATCAAATGAGTTAATATGTACAAAACTCTTTATTAACCTTAAAGTGCTATACAAATGCTGGTTATTATCGGCTATGTGTATTCTTATTAAGCACTTCTTTTTGTTCAGACTTGGGAACTTTGGGATCCTATGTATGGACCATAGTACTCCAATACTGTCCATGGGGTTTTCTTGGCCAAGATACTGCAGTGGTTTGCCATTTCCCTCTCCAATGGAGTAAGACAAATAGAAGTTAAGTGACTTACCAGAATCACACAGTTAGTAAGTAAATAAATAAGCCAAGATTGACCTTAGATCTTCCTAACTCTAGGCCCAGTGCTCTAGTCACTGAGCCATTTGGCTGTCTTTAAGTCCTTATTATGTGTCAAATACTGTACTAGGCCCTGGGGATACAAATACAAACAGAATTAGTATTTCCCTCCCCCAGCCCAAACCTTCTGAGTGACTTTTAAAGTATGGATGTCCTGAAGAAACCTAGCTAGGGTGGAAGAAAACATCATCCAGCTAAGCCTAGATAGCCAATTTCCAGAGCCATTTATTGACTATGTGGCCATGGCGTACCCTACTTTGTTCTCTGCTCTAACCTTGAGCAGACCCAGTTTCCCTGAAGGAATACTTTTTTTCTTTCCTTTAATCTCTTAGTCTCCTCTGGAATTCTCTTATGCAGCCTCCGTGATTATGTAGTAGAATCTATCATTAAGAACCTGAGAAGGGTTTAGCTGGGTTGCTCAGTGGATTGAGAGCCAGGGAGACAGGAGGTCCTGGGTTCAAATCTGATCTCAGACATTTTCTAGCTGTGTGACCCTGGGCAAGCCACTTAATCCCCATTGCCCACCCTTACCACTCTTTTGTCTTGGGGCCAATACATAGCACTGATTCTAAGACAGAAGGTAAAGGTTTTTTTTTAAAAAGTGGGAAAAGTAGACCAAAATCCTTTGTCTCCTATCACAGACAGCACCTGAACTGATCCCATATGAGGAACTGTAGTTCCTTATGTATGTGCTCTGAAGATAAGCTACATTCTAGAAAAAAGAGGACAGAATACAGCCATGGACAGTGTTTGCCCCCAGGGTGGGGATAGCACAAAAACCTGGTCTCAGTCATTTTTCATATCTTCCTTTATTCTCCAGGAAAAAGAAGAGGGAAAGGAGACAAAGGCTTTAGGAGAGAAAAAGCCTCCGGAAACAGGGCACAAATAGGAGACAGAAGGAGCTAGAGATGATAAGCTTTGTTATTGAACAGTCACTAATTAGATATGTAGGTTTTAATGCCAAGGATTCCATCTAAATGTATGTAGAGAGGAAGTCAACTGATCATCTAACAGAAAATGTGGGTATCTGAAGATCAATCAATCAATCATTTATTAAGCATCTACTATACTTCAGGCAGTTTGCTAAGTGCTGGAGATACAAAAAGAGGCAAAAGCTCATCCTTACCTTCAAGAAGCTAGCAACTAATGGGAAAGGCTATTTGCAAACAAAAGGAGGCATATAAGGGATTAACAGGAAATAATTAAGAGAGAGAGCACTGAAATTTAAGAGGAGTTGGAAGGGAAAGCGAGATGGCTCAGAGGATAAAGTGATAACCCTGGAGTTGAGGGTATTTGGGTTCAAAATTGACCTCAGATTTTCCCAGCTGTGTGGCCCTGGGCAAGTCACTTAACCCCAGTTGCCTTGCCCTTATCTATCTTCTGCCTTGGAACCGATTCTTAATATTGATTCTAAGACAGAAGGTAAGAGTGAGGGGAAAAAAAAAGAATCTAAGCCCTAGAAATTATTAAAAAAAAATACATTGGTAACTGTTATTGAAGAGTTTTGATTCTATTAACTTCATCTGATTCAAATGAATTCTCTAGTGTCAGAGACATTAGCCATCCCTTCCCCCTTTCATGTTACCTATCACAGAACTGGAGGATTTCAGAGCAAGAAGTATCCTCCTAGCAAAAAAAAAAAAAAAAAAAAAAAAAAAAAAAAAGATTTTCCTCTACAACCTACCAGACCAATTATTCAGCCCTTTTGTGAACACCTTCAGAAAGGAGGAAGCTACTACTTACTGGGGTAGTCCATTCCACTTTAGAATATAGTCACTCTGGTTATTAGAAGGTTTTTACAAGGCTAGATTTGTATCTCTTTCTCTTCTACCCAGAGCTCTTAGTTTTGCCTTGAGGGATCAAACTGGAAAAGGCTAATTCCTCTTCTATTGGACAGCTCTCCAGATATATAAAGATAGCTAATCAGATCTAAGGCTGAATCTTCTCTTCTGGAGGCTAAATGTCCCTAGTTTTTTCAACTAACCAAACCTTAAATTCCTTCATCACCCGGGTTACCCTCTTCTGTCTGCTCTTCAGCATATTTTGTTTTGTTTTGGTCCATAAGAGAAAACTGAATCTATGATTTCATTGGTAAAATGGTCAAGTGCTATCTCTGAAACATATTGACTATGTGATCCCAGGCAAGTTATTTCACCTCTCATTGCCCCAGGAAACTCAGATTGTAAATTGCGGAGCAGAGTAGGTGGTGATCTTTTTTGGGAGAGGGAGTTGCCTCATCTGGAGTTCCCTACACCAATGAAAACACAGATCTGGGGGCGGGGAAGGATTTCCTGGAAGTTGCTTATAAATCTTATGGAGTTAGTTACCCGGGGCATTGGGAGTTGGAATGAATTACACAGCTACAGTACCTCAGAGGAGTAACTTGAACACAGGCCTTCCCAACTTTTAAGACCAGCCCTCTTTAAATAAGATTTCTAAATCATGGTGTCCAGGACTGTACAACATAATCCAGTTGAGATCTGAGGGGTGTCCAGCACAAAGGGATTTTTTCCTTAATCTCTTCACAATGCAAACTCTTCCCTACTTTTTCTCCTTTTATCTCTTCTTTCCCTACCCTCACCCCCTAAACTTTATTTATTTTTCATTTCATTTCATTTTTTTTACCAATTACATATAATATACATTTTCACATAAATTTTACAAAGTTTTATGATCCAAATTGTCTCCCTCCATTGTTCCCTCCCCCTCCAAGAGCTGGCAAACGATTCAATCTGGGTTAAACATGTATTAGCATGCAAAACATATTTCCATATTGTTCATTTTGTAAGTAACTAATCTTATAAAACCAAAGCCCCACAATATATACCTGAATAAACAAGAAAAAAAAATCATATGCTTTCATCTGCAGTTCTTTCTCTGGAGGTGGATACATTCTTTGTCATAAGTCCCTCAGAACTGTCCTGCATCATTGTATTGTGGAGAATATTGAAGTCTTTCACAGTTGATCATCCCACAATATTGCTGTTACTATGTACAGTGCTTTCCTGGTTCTACTTCTTTCACTCTGCATCAGGTCAAGTAGGTTTTTCCAACTCTTGCCAAAATCATCCTGTTCATCATTCCTTACAACACAATACTATTCCATCACCACCACCACAATTTGTTTAGCCATTCTCTTAACTGATGGGCATCCCTTCAGTTTCCAATTCTTTGCCACTATGAAAAAAGCAGCTATAAACATTTTGTACAAACAGGTCCTTTCCCACTTTTAAAAACAATCTCTTTAGGATACAGACCTAGTAGTGGTATCACTGGCTCAAAAGGTATGCATTGTTTTATAATCTTTTGGGCATAATTCCAAATTGCCCTCCAGATCAGTTCACAGCTCCACTGGCAATGCCTTAGTGACCCAATTTTGCCATTTCCCCTCCAACATTTACTTTCCTTTAATGTCATAATGCCCAATCTGATAGATGTAAATGGTAGCTGAGAGTTGTTCTAATTTGCATTTTGTATTGTATTGTATTGTATTGATAGCATTGATTTCTTCATATGAAAACTCTTTATTCATATCCTTTGACCAATTATCAGTTGGAGAATGTCTTGGATTCTTAGAAATTTGACTTACTTCTTTATATTTTTGAGAAATGAGACTTTTATCAGAGAAATTTATTATAATTTTTCCCTTCTGTTGCTTCTCTTCTAAACTTGGTCGCATTGGTTTTGTTTGACAAAGCCTTAATTTAATATAATCAGAATTGCTCATTTAATATTTTGTAATGTTCTCTTTTATTTGATCATAAATTCTTCCCTTCTCCAAAGATCTGAAAGAAAAACTATTTATTTAAAAAAATTATATCACTCTTTATGCCATTTTGACTTTATCCTGGTACAGAGTATGAAATATTGATCTATACACAATTTTTGCCATGCTATTTTCCAATTTTCCCAGAAGTTTTTGTCAAATAGTGAGTTCTTATCCCAAAAGCTTGTATCTTTGGGTTTATCAAACACTAGATTGCTGAAATTATTTATCCCTATTCCAAGATCCTCCGTTCTATTTCTTAACCAGTTCCAGATTGTTTTGATGATTACTGCTTTAGAGTACAGTTTAAGATCTGGCACCACTACGCCACCAACCTTTACATTTTTTTTTCATTAGCTCCTTTGATATTCCTGACCTTTTGTTCTTCCAGATGAATTTTGTTATTTTTTTTTAGTTTTATAAAATAACTTTCTGGTAGTTTGGTATGGCACTGAAAAAATAAATTAATTTATTTAGGGTCATCATTTTTATTATATTAGCTCAGCCTACACATGAACAATGATTGCTTTTCCAATTGTTTAGATCTAACTTTATTTGCATGAAAAATGTTTTGTAATTGTGTTCATTTAATTCCTGTGTTTCTCTTGGAAAATATATTTGCAAGTATTTTACATTATCTAGAGTGATTTTAAATGGATTTTCTCTTTCTAACTCCTGCTGCTGAGTTTTGTTGAAAATATATAGAAATGCTGATGATTTACGTGGTTTTATTTTGTATCCTGCAACTTTGCAAAAGATTTTTTTTTAGAAAAAATTATTTCAACTTGATTTTTAGTTGTTTTTTTTAGGATTCCACAAGTATACTATTTTATCATCCACAAAGAGTAACAGTTTAGTTTCCTCTTTGTCTACTTTAATTCCTTCGATTTCTTTTTCTTCTCTTATTATGAAAGCTAACATTTCTAGTAAAATATAAAATAATGGTGATAATGACCATCCTTGTTTCACCAATCTTATTGGGAAGGCTTTTAACTTATCCCCATTGTAGATGATACTTGCTGATGGTTTTAGATAGATATATTATTTTAAGTAAAAGCCTTTTAATCCTATGTTTTCTAGTGTTTTTTAATAGGTTATTGTATTTTGTCAAAGGCTTTTTCTGCATCTAATGAGATAATCATGTGGTTTCTGTTAATTTGGTTATTGAGATTGTCAATTATGCTGATAGTTTCCCTAATAGTAAACTAGCCTTGAATTCCTGGTATAATTTCTATCTGGTCAGAGTGAATAATCCTTGTGATATACTGCTGTAGTCTCTTTGCTAGTGTTTTAATTAAGATTTTTTTGCATCTATTCATTAAGGAAATAGGTCTGTGATTTTCTTTCCCTGTTTTTGTTCTTCCTGGCAGAGGTATCAGCACCATATTGATATCATCAAAAGAATTTGGTAGGACTCCTTCTTTGCTTATTTTACCAAATAGTTTATATAATATTGAGATTAACTGTTCTTTAAATGTTTGATAGAATTCATTTATGAATCCATCTGGCCCTGGGGATTTTTTCTTGGAGAGTTCATTGTCCAATTTATTGATCTTCTTTTTGTCTCTTTTATCATATAAGCATTCAGAGATATAAAATTTCCCCTGAGTATTACTGTGGCTGTATCCTATAAATTTTGATATGTTGTCTCCTCATAGTCATTCTCTTCAATGAAATCAATAATCATTTCTATAGGAGGCAGCTGGGTAGCTCAGTGGAGTGAGAGTCAGGCCTAGAGACAGGAGGTCCTAGGTTCAAACCCGGCCTCAGCCACTTCCCAGCTGTGTGACCCTGGGCAAGTCACTTGACCCCCATTGCCCACCCTTACCAATCTTCCACCTATGAGACAATACACCGAAGTACAAGGGTTTAAAAAAAATAATAATCATTTCTATAATTTGTTCTATGACACACCAGTTTTGAAGAATTAGATTTAATTTCCATTCAATTTTTAATTTGCCTCTCCATGAAACTCATTGATTACAATTTTATTGCATTATGATCTGAAAAAGTTGCATTTATTATTTCTGCTTTTCTACATTTGATTATGAAGTTTGCATGCCCCAGTAAATGATCAGTCTTTGTCTATGTACCATGTGCTGCTGAAAAGAAGGTACATCCCTTTTTATTCCTATTCAATTGTCTCCATATATCTATTAAATCTAACTTTTTCTAAAATTTCATTTACTTCCTTTACTTCTTTCTTATAAATTTTTGGTTAGATGTATCTAGTTCTGACAGGGGAAGGTTAAGGTTCCCCTATTGGTATAGTTTTACTGTTTATTTCTTCTTTAAACACTTTTAGTTTCTCTTTTAAAAATGTGGACATTATACTAATTGTTGCATATATGTTACTGATATTACTTCATTGCCTATACTATCATTATCAAGATGTAATTACCTTTCTTATCTTTTTTAATCAGATCTCTTTTTGCTTTAGTTTAATCTGAGATCATTATTGCTGCTCCTGTCTTTTTTTTTTTTTGTCTCAGTTGAAGACCAATAGATCCACTCCAGCCCTTTACCTTCTCTCTGTCTGTGTCTACCTGTCTCAAATGTATTTCTTTTAAACAAAATATGTTAGGATTCTAGTTTGTAACCTAGTCTGCTATCCACTTCTGTTTTATGTGTGAGTTCATCCCATTTACATTCGCAGTTATGATCACCATTTGTGTATTCCCCTCCATCTTGTTTTCCCTTTTAATCCTGCACTTGCTCCTTTCACTCTGTCCCTCCATATGACTGTTTTGCTTTTAATCACTCTCCCTATTCTTCCTCCCTTATATTATTTTCCTTCCCACCACCACTCTTCTTATTCCCTTCTTCCTTCTGTAGAGGGTAAGATATGATCCTATATTCCAATGAATCTGGCTTTTTATTCCCTCTCTGAGCTAATTCTGATGAAAATAAGGTTTAAGCATTACCCATCACCACCCTTGTCTTTCTCTCCACTATGGTAGTTTGTTTTTTTTTTTACACTGCACCTCTTTATGTGATAAAATTTATTCCATTTTACCCTTGTCTTTCCATTTCTCTCGGGTCCATCCTCTTTTTCACCCTTTGGTTTTAATAGCTTAATACCACACTCTTTGTCTATTTATATTTCTTCTAACTACTATGATGATAGAAATTTTAAAAGTTACAAGTATTATCTTTCCATATAGGAATATAAATACTTAGACTTTATTGAGTCCTTGAATTTTTTCTCTTTCTTATTTACCTTTTTATCCTTCTCTTGAATTGTGTATTTGGATATCAGATTTTCTGCTTAGTTCTTTTTTTTCTCTTTAGGAATATTTGGAAATCTCTTATTTCATTAAATGACCATATTTCCCCCGAAAGAATACGGTCAATTTTGATGGATAGGTATAAATTCAGTTCTCTTGGCTTCTGGAGTATTATACTCCAAGCCTGCTGATCTTTCAATGTAGAAAATGCCAGATCCTGTGTAATCCTGACTTGGGGCTCCATGATATTTGGATTTCTACTTTATGGCTAATTACAGTATTTTCTCCTTGACCTGGGTGCTCTTGAACTTGGCTATAACATTCCTGGGAGTTGTCATTTGTGGATTTATTGCAGGAAATGATCTGTGGATTCTTTCAATTTGTATTTTACCTTCTAGTTCAAGAATATAAGGGCAGTTTTCTTTGATATTTTTTTGGTAATATGATATCTAGGCTTTTTTTTTTTTACCATGACTTTCAGGTAATCCAATAGTAATTAGATTATCTCTCCTGGAACTGTTTTTGGGGTCATTTGTTTTTTCAATGAAATATTTCATATGTCATATTTTCATTCTTTTGATTTTATTTTATTGTTTCATGATGTCTTAAGAAGTCATTAGCTTCTATTTGTCCAGTTCTCATTTTTAAAGACTAATTTTATTCCATGATCTTTTGATTTTCCTTTTCCATTTGGTCCATTCTACTTTTCATGGAACTCTTTCCTTCATTGGAGTTTTTTAAAACCTCTTTTTCCAGTTGGGCAAAATTCTACTTTTCATAGAACTTTTCTCTTCAATGGATTTTTGTGACTTTTTCTCCACTTGTCCAATTTTGCTTTTTAAGCTGTTATTTTATTTTTGCATTACTTTCATTTCTTTTCCCCATGTTTCTTTTATCTTTCTTATTTGATTGGTTTTTTTCCCTTTTTGAGCTCTTCCAGTACCAAAGATCAATTCCCATTTTATTTGAAGTTTTGAACATGGTTTCTTTGTTCTCTCTCTTCCCTACCAAATGTGTGCCTTGCTCTTCTTAGTTTCCTGAAGTTTTTCTATGGCTAGGTGTGGGGTTTTTCATTATTTTTTTTTTTTTGCTATTTGCTCATTTTCTCACCTTTTTTTTTGGCTGTGGACTGGGAGCTCTGAAAACTGCTGATTCTGTCTTATCTGCTGATTGCTTATAGGTCTTAGAGCACTGAGCTATTTTGCCTTGCAGCTAAGGACTTCACCACAAGCTTTAAAGGGCCAAGTAATATGACTTTGAGACCTCACTGCAGGCTGGTGCCAGGGCTTGAGACTTCAAGGGTTGGGTGTAGGGTGCTCTGCCATTAGCTTAGGCAGGGTCCTAAGATCCCAAAGTTGGCCTATACCCAAGCTCAGAAACTAGAGCAGTAAGTGTGGAGTGGTTGTCTCACACTCCTCTATGTGCAGTTTTTCTTCTAGTTCCCCCTTATCCCATGAAAATTGACTCTCTCTGCCTACCTTTCAAGTTGTTTTCAACAAAAGAACTCCCTCACTATTTCCTAGTTGGTTCAGTGGGGAGCCACTATTTTAAGGTTGGTTTGGGAGGATTCTCATAGTGGTTCCAGCTGATACTAAGCCACCATCCTGGCTCTATCCCCATAAGACACAGTTGTACTCCTCAGCTTTAGATTGGGCCTCTCCTCTCTGTTCCATCCTCTAAGACCTTCAATCTATCTCTGAAAATAAAAACAAACAATGCTTGCTCTCCATCCCCTCCATTTCACTGCTAAGAGATATACCTTCCTGGCTTGAGGTCACCAAAGAGCCAGGTGGACTGTGGATCCAAGCCTAAAAGCCAAGTCCTTTTTTTTTTTTAAAACTTAAATAATGCAGATTGGTTCCAAGGCAGAAGAGCAGTAAAATTAAGCAATGGGGGTTAGTGACTTTCCCAGGGTCATAACAGTTA
The DNA here is from genome assembly GCF_016433145.1 of Gracilinanus agilis. NCBI lineage: Eukaryota > Metazoa > Chordata > Mammalia > Didelphimorphia > Didelphidae > Gracilinanus > Gracilinanus agilis. The sequence continues at coordinate 477,963,109 of NC_058133.1, read as the reverse complement.
GGAAGTGTCTGAAGCCAAATTTGAACATAGGTTCTCCTTTCTATAAGCCTGGATCTCAATTCACTGAGCTTCCTATTACCCCTATGGATATATCTTGGTACAAGATGTGATGGTTTCCTTGAAGAATGCTAGAGAATCAGCTAAAAACTAGGTGAAGTAATTAACAACTTCAGCAAAGTCATAGGATATAAAATAAACCCATACAAATCATCAGCATTTTAATATATTGCCAACAAGTCCAACAGAAAGAGATGCAAAGAAAAATTCTATTTAAAATAACATACATAATATGAACTACTGGGGCAGGGGTAGTGGGTGGAGTATACATTCCAAGATAAAACCAGCAACTATATGAAAATAATTACAAAACATTTTTCACACAAATAAAGTTTACTAAACAATTGGAGAAATATTAATTGTTCATGGGGTAGACTGAGCTAATATAATTAAAATGGCTATTCTAAATTAGTTAATTTGCTTATTCAGTGTCATAACAATCAAACCATCAAACAAATATTTCATAGAACTAGAAAAAATAATAATTCTTCTGAAAGAACAAAAGGACAAGAATATTAAGGGAATCAATGAAAAATGTGAAGAAAGATGGCTCAGTAGTACCACATTTTAAACTATATTACAAAGCAATAATCATTAAAACAATCAGGTACTGACTAATAAATAAAAGTAGTAGATTGGTGGAATAAATTGAATGCACAAGACATAAAAGCAAAATGGCCATAATAATCTAGTGTTTGAAAAACCCAAGATTCAAGATTTGGGGACAAGAAATCACTATTTGACAAAAATTTCTGGGAAAAGTGGAAAGCAGTTTTGCAAAAATTAGGTATAGAGCAGCATATCACACCATATCTGTCATAAGTAAGTTAAGGGAACATGGTATATTTTGCCTGCCAGATTTATGGATAAGAGAAGAAATTTAGGACCAAACAAAAGACAGAGGGTATTACAGGATATAAAGTAGATAATTTTGATTACAAGTTAAAAAGATTTTACACAAAGAAAACCAATGCAACCTAGATTATAAGGAAAGCAGAAAACTGGGGGAAATGTTTTACAGTTAGTTTCTATGATAAAGACATCATTTCTCAAATATATAGAGTACTGAGTCAAAATTATAAGAATAAAAGGCATTCCCTAATTATATGGTCAAAGGATATGAAAAAAAAGTTCTCAGAGTATGAAATTAAAACTATCTATAGTCATATGAAAAAATGTTCCAAATCATTATTGAATAGAGAAATACAAATTACAGCAACTCTGAAGTACCATCTCACATCTATTCAATTGGCTGAAAAGAAAAATGACAAATGTCCAAGAAGATGTGGAATAACCAGAACACTGATGCATTGTTGGTAGAGTTGTAAACTGATTCAACCACTCTGGAGAGTAACTTGGAAACATGTCCAAAGGCCTATAAAACTCTGTATACCCTTGGACCTAGCAATGCCGCTAGTAGATCTATATCCCAGAGTCAAAGGAAAAGGAAAGGGACTTACACATACAAAAATATTTATATCAGCTCTTTTTGTATTGGCTAAGGATTGAAAATCAAGGGGATGCCCAACTATTTAGGATTGGCTAAACAAATTGTGGTATGTGATTATGATGAAATACTTTTGTGCTATAAGAAATTAAGAAAAGGATGCTTTCAGAAAACCTGGTAAGACTCACATAAATAAAGTGAAATGAACACAATCAGGAGAATACTGTATATAAAACAGCAATATTGTGAGGATAATCAACTATGAATGACTTAGCTATTCTCAATATGATCTAAGACAATTTTGAAGAACTTGATGTCATGGCTATCTTTCATGTATCCCTGACTTCCCTTTATTTTTTAGAATTCTAGATTTCTGTCAAGGCTAAGACCGAGTATTATCTTCTGTATTGGTCCTTCCCTCATGTTCCCAAGTGCTAATTCCTTCAATATCACTTTGTATCTAGGACATTTATTTTGTATATGCCCATAAATGCACATGTTGTCTTAATTGGCTAGATTATAAGATTTTTGAGTGAAAGGTCTTTTGTCATATTAGCACCCAATTACAGTGTCTGGCATACGATAGATACTTACTACATGCTTGTTCATTGATTAAATGAGAATCTAATCACCTCTTTCAACATTCTTTCTTTAGGAAAACACACTTTGAATTCCAAAATCCAACTAAGTCCTAAAACTTTTCAAATTCAATATGGTTTTTAGGTAAAGATTGCCTATACCTAGCCCAGAAATTCAGAGTCAAATCCCCTCATGTTATAAATGAGGAAACTGAGACCCAAAGAACCTAATAGCATTGTTCAATGTTATAATGAGTTAGCAATAGAATTGGGACTCCAGCATGTTTCTCCCTTCTCTGTATTCTTTGCACAACCCTTTTTCGTTACTAATCAGATCTTAGACCCATAGATGGTAAGAATTTGTTTCCTTGCCAATAGTTTTATATGACAACTTCCTACATTATGTTCTAAGTCTTAGTAAAGTCTACTGATTTCCAGAATTTCAAGTAACACATCATTCATTAATTCATTCTGGAAGTTGTAAAAAAATGTGATGAATCATTGCCTGATTCACACGTCCTGTATCAATTAGGAGTTAACTATGTTCCCATTAGCCCCTCAAATGAGATAATGTAATGTAAAATGGTTTGCAAGCCTAAAAGTTTTATATAAATATCAACTATTATTATATTATTATTATCCTGAATAATCAAGCATCTGTAATTTATACAATGTAGTTTAATTACTTTAAAATGAGACCTAATTAATTTAAACTCTAGTTATTCTGTTCATTTCAAGCAACATTTTTTTTTAAAGTCTACTATGAACAAGGCAATGTTGAACTGCTGGGAAGACAAAGAAGAAAATGATACTACCTTGCCTTAAAGGAATTTACAATCTCCAGAAGGCATGTGGCATGTGAAAAAATAAATTAATATAAGGAACAATGTGAGAGGAGCAAAAGAGAGATCCTGGCAAAGTGCTTTAGGAAAATTCAGTGAAGCAATATATCAATCCCAGACCCATAATTTCTAGGCCCTGGGTTGGACAATGCATATAAGGCAGTCTGGTTAAATGGGAATCACTTCTAATATTGTGCATGATATCCATCTTGTTCCTTATTACTGCCTTTACCCCATGGGATCCCACTTTAGGTAAGAGTTACACTTACACTGTGAGGTTTTTTCTTTTATGCTGTGTATTTCTTTTTTTCTTTTCTTTCCTTTTCTTTTTTTAAACCCTTAACTTCTGTGTATTGGCTCTTAGGTGGAAGAGTGGTAAGGGTAGGCAATGGGGGTCAAGTGACTTGCCCAGGATCACACAGCTGGGAAGTGTCTGAGGCTGGATTTGAACCTAAGACCTCCCGTCTCTAGGCCTGGCTCTCAATCCACTGAGCTACGCAGCTGCCCCATACACTGGGTATTTTAAAAACTTGAATATTCTCTTATCTCCCCTGTCTTAGACCCCAGAAAATAGTAAACTCATCAGCAATCAGCTGATGACAGAGTTGGAATTTTGAGACGGGCAGCTCCTCTGAGTCCAAGGTCAGAACTTTTTCTGAGTCACATAATTGAATCTATCTATCTATCTATCTATCTATCTATCTATCTATCTATCTATCTATCTATCTATCTACCTGTCTGTTTCTTTCCTCTAGCCACTTATGTGTCTATCTTTGTCTGTTTGTCTGTCTCTCTTTCCCTCTAGCCATTTATCTGTCTATCCATCTATCTATCTGTCTGTCTATCCATCATCTATCTATCTTTCTATCTATCTATCTATCTATCTATCTATCTATCTATCTCTATAATTAATTTTTCTCAGTAATTTATTATATGTCAATAAAAAAGAATTTGTGATGTTCCAAGCCTCATAATAAATGTGAGAGTTACAAAGACAAAAATGAAGCAACAAATCTACTCCTCATGATGTTTACTTACATTCTATAAGGAGAAACAACCTGTACCGATAAGCAAACTAGGGGCATAATAAGTACAAGATCATTGTTGTGGGAAAGGTACTACTAATTGCTGAGGATCAGTGATGGTGACAGAAGGCTTCACACAGAAGGGAGTGCTTGAGCTGAGTTTTGAAGAAAATAAGGGATTTCCTGAGGTGAAGGTGAGGAGGAAGTACATTCCAGACACGCAGGACACTCTTGGCTCAGCCTAGACTGTTAGGAGGAGAACTTAGAATCATCGCTTCAGAACTGAAAAGATTTTCAAGCTCGTCTAGTCTAATCCCTTTGTCCTTCCTGATCTTGAGGTTAAACTTAACCAGAACTTCTCTTCCCCTCCCCCCCAAGCTCCTTGAAATACATGTCAAATACAAAAGGTGCAAAGAATATATATAACTTGACTTCAAGGCAGTATCTGGTCTCACAGTCATTTCTGCTGACCAAGCAGGATCTACAAGGGAACAGTCCCCTCTGCTGGCTGAAATGGACACTGCTTTTCCAAAGCACCAGGGATCATGGAGAATGAGTCACTGGATATGACTAATTATCTTTTCCAGGAGTCTGGACTTACTGGTGAAGCTATTTTCTGGGAACAAAACCAGCTAAGCATGGCTTTTTGAGGGAAGTCCGGGATGCTTGCCCTTCCCACAATGGCTCAGCAAAATCACATGTTATCTATGGGAAGAATGTCAGAGCTCCCTTCAAGGCTTCTGGCTGGAGGTGGTGATGCCATGGGTGCCTCTGGAGTGAGCAATAGAGGGAAAGGAAGCTGTTTGCTGCTCAAAGAGCATTGAAAATAATGAGGTAAACAAACATGGGTGGGGCAAAGGGATAAAAATAGTAAGGGAAGCCTGGGGAATTTGACTGCTGGGGCTCATGGAAATATGCAAAGTAGTACCCAAACATGACAGATACTTTTGTTTTCTCAGGTGACAAGTCAGGAAGACACCAGGAACTATCAAACACTTCTAGGAGGAAGGCCTGGACTGAAAAGGTATTAGCCAGTCTCAGTCACACAAAGCAAAGTCCTATAGGAAGAAACAGAGCAAGGTAGCAGAAACTCGCGTTGGACTTTTAATCTAATGTTGATGTGTGACTTTAGGCAAGTCTTTCCCCTCTGTGAATCTTAGCTTATTTAATTGTAAAATATAAAATAACAAAGTAGGATTGACAATGTTTCCTCCTTCCATCAGGAAAAAATTGGAAATGTGAGAATGCCTTTGTTAATGCTGTTCTCTCTAGAAAACTCTGTCCATGTAAATCTGCTCCCTGTTTCAAGACCAGCCTCCTGCAAGGAGTTTTCCACAGCTGCTTTAGTCACTGCAATTGGTTTCTCCCTTCTTTCAGTTCCTATAATGTCAATTGTCAGGATTGCTCATCGGACACGGTCAAGTACAACTTTTAACTGTTCAAAACTGAGAACTAGTAATGGGTCTGAGATCACATGGATGTAGGTACTCCTTTCAGGGGTGTGGATTGTGACGCATCAAATGCCTTCTCATCTTTTGCTATTCTGGTCCATGTCCTTCGGTATTGCCTTCCTAGGGATTCTACCCAATGTGCTGGGGTTCTCCCAATTCATCTTTAATTCATCAAAGTGTATTACTGAAGCATGACAGCAATTTATCACTCCCTCTCAATACATTATATGCTCATTTAATTTTTCTAGTTACTCATGTCTTTGATAGTATCTTTATGACACTTTTTGCACTGTCAATAATGAGGATGCCAACCATTGGACTGACATGTATTTCGCCATTGGTCTTTGAGTTATCTACAATTCTGACTGTTTTGGAAATTGCATTATTCATAACCAAACACTATCACCAGAACAATACTGGAATTAAAGAAATGAGGATTTTTTTCAGGGAAAAGCTTGTGGATATTAGAAGAACTATGTGTTTCCCAAATGCAATATAACCTACTCTTTTCCTCCCATTCAGTTCTTTTTTTTTAACCCTTAACTTCTGTGTATTGGCTTATAGGTGGAAGAGTGGTAAGGGTGGGCAATGGGGGTCAAGTGACTTGCCCAGGGTCACACAGCTGGGAAGTGTCTGAGGCTGGATTTGAACCTAGGACCTCCCATCTCTAGGCCTGGCTCTCAATCCACTGAGCAACCCAGCTGCCTCCCTTTCATTCAATTCTAAGCCCTTCTTCTTTTCTATTGGGAGTATCCAACAAGATCTATATACTAATGGACCTGCCATCACCATTATGGTCTGCCCACCAAATTGTCTATTATTTCTGTCCAATTACTACTCTTCATCTACCTGTTTTGTCCAATGTAGAAAGTTAGAATCAAGATTTCTAAATGACTGAAAATTGCATTTGAAAGACCTTACCAATGCTACAGATTTTGAAGCAATCAGGACAATGCCACGTATGTCTGAATGTCTACATCATTGATAAGAAACCCTTCTTCCATTTCCATTTTTCACTGGGCATCTTTCATGACAGTGGCAAATATCTTTGGTAAATATGTCTCTGTTTTTCATGTATGAGATTAATAATCAAAGAGATGCCAAAAGAAATTAGGACATCACAGCTTTCAGCAGAGTCCGAACGCAGACCAAAACATGCTATATATTTCAATTTCTTTTTCTTTTTTTTTTGAGCTCTCTTCCACAAAATGATTAATATTTTAAAAATGATTTACATATTTTCAAATGTAGAAACTTTATCAGATTGCATACTATCTCAGGAAGATGGCAGGAGTAAAGAGAGAGGGAAAATGGGGGAAAGGGAGGGAGTTTGGAACTCCAAATTTTTTTAAAAATGAAAGTTAAAAATTATTTTAAAATGTAATTGGGAACAATTAAATATTATTTTTTAAAGTTTCAGTGAATCTTCTGTGACTGATGTTTGTATACTTTAAAATTTTTGTTACTTATTACTTTTGTTACTTGTTACTTATAAATTTGTATTTTGTATTTGTAAATTTTTTACTTAATACTCTTTGTTGGAGAAGAACTTATAAACTGAGGTTTTGTTCTACCTTATATTAACCGACTATAAGTATAATGAGAATTTGTGTTCTCTTTACCTTTTATCTAATTCTATTACTATAAAGATCCATTCTGCATTGGAATATTATTTGGTTGCCTGTTTTCTTCTATTATTTTATTTAAAGATATCTTAAATACATATATAGATTATTCTCATATTTTATAGATAGAAGAAAGCAGGCCTGAGGGTTTGTAGTTAACTGATGTCCTCCCACATATAATATGAGCTCCTTGATGGCAAGAAATATCTTTTATTACCTTTTGTAGCCATAGCACTTAGAATAGTGCCCAATACATAGTAGGTGCTTAATATAAGTTGATTAATTGATTGAACTGAAATAGTTTTCTTTAAGGTTATCAATGACTTATAAATTACCAAGACAATAGCCTTTTTTCTCCTAATCCTTCTTGACCTTTTGGTTGCATTTAAAAAATTATTTTCTTTATTTTAATAACAAATTTCCCCATGAGATTTCAGAATTTATATAATCCAAATTGTCTCCTTCTCTTCTTCCCTCCCCCCTCCCGGAAATGGCAAGCAATTTAACCTAGGTAACACATGTATTAGCATGCAAAACATATTTTCATTCATTTTTATAAGAGAATAATCTTATAAAACCAAAACCCTAAAATATATACCCAAATAAAAAAGTGATAAATTGTATGTTTCCATCTGGATTTTTACTCCAACAGTTTTTTCTCTAAAGGTAGCTTTCTTTTTCATAGGTCCCTCAGAATTGTTCTGGATCATTGTATCGCTGTTAGTAGCTAAGTCTATCACAGTTGATCATCCCACAATATTTCTATTACTATGTACAATGTTCTCCTGGTTCTGCTTTTTCATTCTGCATCAGTTCATGTAGGTAATTTCAGTTCTTTCTGAAATCATCATTCCTTATAGCATAATAGTATTCCGTCACCATCATTTACCACAATTTGTTCAGCCATTCGCCAGTTGATGGACATCCCTTTAGTTTCTAGTTTTTTTGCATCAAAAAGTGAGCAGCTATGAATATTTTTGTGCAAACAGGTCCTTTCCCAATTTTTTCCCTCTTTTTGGGATATAGGCCTGGTACTGGCATTAATGAATTAAAGAGATGCAATGTTTTATAGACCTTTAGACATAATTCCAAATTGCCCTTCAGAATGGTTGGCTCCTTTCACAACTCTACCAGCAATGCATTAGTGTCCCAATTTTGCCATATTCCCTCCAACATTTATCATTTTCCTTTACTATCATACTTCCCAGTCTGATAGGTGTAAAGTGGTTCCTACCTCAGAATTGCTTTCATTTGCATTTCTCTATTCAAGGGAGATTTAGAACATTTTTTCATATGATTATTTTTTTAAATCCTTACCTTCTGTCTTAGAATTAATACTTTGTATTGATTCTAAGGCAGAAGAGTGGTAAGAGCTAGGCAATGAGGGTCAAGTGACTTGCCCAGGGTCACATGGTTAGGAAATGTCTGAGGCTATGTTTGAACCCAGGACCTCCCATCTCTGGGCCTGACTTTCAATCCACTGAGCCACCTAGCTACCTCATTTTCATATGATTATTGGTAGCTTTGATTTCTTCATCTGAAAACTGCCTATTCATATTCTTTGATTATTTATCAATTGGGGAAATGACTTGGATTCTTAAAAATTTGACTTAGTTCTTTGTATATTTAAGAAATAAGACCTTTATCAGAAAAATTTGTTATAATGTTTTCCCAGTTTATTTCCCTTATAAATTTGGTTGCATTGGTTTTGTTTTTACAACACCTTTTTAATTTAATATAATCAAAATTATTCATTTTACATATTATAATGCTCTCCATCTCTTGTTTGGTCATTCATTATTCCCTTCTCCATAGGTCTGATAGGTAAACTATTCTATGTTCTACTTATTTACTTATAATATCACTCTTTATGTCTAAATCACATACCCATTTTGACCTTATCTTGGTATAGGATGTGAGATATTGATCTAAATCTAATTTTTGCCATACTGTTTTCTAATTTTCCTAGCACTTTTTGTCTCTAAAGCCTCCCTCCCACACTTGTTACTAAAAAGCCAGAGGGACTTGGAGTGGAGCTGTTCCCTTCTCCCTCTCCATGTGTCTGAGGACATTCCTCACTTAACCCACCTCTCTGCCCAGAAGCCCAATTTGAGTGCTTCCTCTCTCCCCTATGTGGGGTAATGGAGAGAGCCAGGGGATGGAGGGAGTTTGAGGGGAGGGTGTGGCACTTGGACTCTAATGGGGACAGGGTTGTACCTCTTGGTCTCTGGGAGTGGGGGATCAGGCATGGCACCCATTATAGGGGTTGGGGTAGGGGAAAGGCCTAGCACTCCATCCCTAAAAAGTTGGCCTAGATTATCAGATTTTTTGTCATATAATTGAGCAAAATAGCTCTTAATGATTGCTTTAATTTATTCTTCATTAGACTTGAAATCACCTTTTTAATTTTTGATTCTGGTAATTTGATTCGCTTCTTTTCCTTTTTAAGTCAAATTAACCAGTAACTTATCTATTTTATTTATTTTTTCATATAACCTGCTCCTAATCTTATTTGTTAGTTCAATAGTTCTATTACTTTCAATTTTCTTAATTTCCTCTTTTTTGCTTTTTGGGATTTCCAATTTAGTCTTTAATTGGAGATATTTGATTTGATTTGTTCTTTTTCTACTTTCTTTATTTGAATGCCCATTTTACTTATCTGCCTTTTCTCTTTCTTATTAGAATAAACATTCAGGGATATAAAATTTTCCCTGAGTACTGCTTTGGCTATAAAATGAATCTTGTTATATTGTCTCCTCATTGTCATTCTCTTCAATGTAATCAGCAATTATTTCTTTGATTTGTTCTTTGACCCACCTGTTTTGAAGAATTCAATTATTGTTTCTAATTAATTTTAATTGGCCTTTCCTTACCCTTATTGATTATAATTTTATTGCATTTTGATCTGAAAAAGTTGCATTTATTATTTTTGCTTTTTTGCATTTGGTTGTGAAATTTTTATGGTCTAATACATAGTCAATTTTTGTGTATGTACCATGTGCTTCTTGAAAAATAGATATATTCCTTTTTATTGCTATTCAATTTTTTCCAGATATCTATTAAATCTAACTTTTAAAAAATTCATTCACTTCCTTTATTTCTTTTGGATATATATTTTTGGTTAGATTTATCTAATTCAGATAGAGGAAGGTTGAGGTCCCTCACACTAGTATAATTTTACTATTTCCTCCTTAAGCTCCTTTAGTTTCTTCTTTAAAAGTTTGGAGGCTATACTATTTGGCGCATATATTGTAAGTACTGATATTACTTCATTATCTATACCAGTGATGGACAAACTATGGCCTGTGGGCCAGATGTGGACCCCTGAAATGTTCTATCCAGCTGTGCAACATTATTCCTAATCTGACAAATAAAATGAGTAGGATACAATACAATAAACTTGAAAGAGTTGCCTTAGACACAGACTGACAGATGAACATTTCCTTTCCTTTGGCCCCCTCTTTAAAAAGTTTGCCCAGCACTGATCTATACTATCTTTTATCAAGATGTAATTACCTTTCTTTTTTAATCAGATCTATTTTTGCTTTAGCTTTATGTGAGATCATGATTGTTATTCCTGCTTTTTTTTTGTCTCAGTTGAAGTCCAATAGATTTTGCTCCAGTCCATTACCTTTACTCTGTGTGTGTCTACCTGCCTCAGATGGGTTTCTTGTAAAAAATATATGGTAGGACTCTGGTTTTTAATCTTCTCTACTATCTACTTCTGTTTCATGTGTGAGTGCATCCCATTTACATTCACAGTTATGATTATCATCTGTATATTACCCTCTATCTTATTGTTCTCCTTTAATCCTTCCCTTTCTTCTTTCACTCTTTCCCTCCACACCAGTTTTACTTTTAATCATTCCCCTATTCTCTCTCCCTTATATTACTCCTCTTCCTACAACTACCCTTCTTATTCCCCTCATACCTCTCTATCAGGTCTTTTAATCACCCCCTCCTCAGCTCCTCCCTCCTTCATATCCCTTCCCTCCCCACTACCTCTTTTCTTATTCCCCTTCTCCTTCTCTATAGGATAAGGTAGGATAAGGGTAGTGATTCCCAAGTGGGCGCTACCACCCCCTGGTGGGTGCTGCAGTGATCCAGGGAGGTAGTGATGGCCACAGGTGCATTTATGTTTCCTATTAATTTCTATTGAAGTTTTAAAAAATTAATTTCCAGGGGGCTAAATAATATTTTTTTCTGGAAAGGGGGCGGTAGGCCAAAAAAGTTTGGGAACCACTGGTATACACCAATAAATCTGGATATTCTTCTCTCTCTGAGTCAATCGCAATGAGAGTAAGGTTTAAGTATAAACTGTCATCACCCTCATCCTCCCCTCCACTGTAATAGTTTTTTTTTTTACCTTGTGCCTCTTCATGTGATATAATTTATCACAATTTACTTCTCTCTTCTCATTTCTCTTAGTGCAATCCTCTTTTTCACCCCTAAATTTTTTTTGGCATATCATCAGTATATATAAAGAATTGATGTTTCTTTTGCTATTTGATCATTTTCTCAGCCTTCCCCCACCACACACACCCATAGACTGGGAGCTATGAAAAGTCCTTATTTGGTGTCCTCTGCTGATAGTTTGCAGGATTCAGCATTCTGAGCTATTTTGCCTGGGGGCTAAGGGCTTCACCACAGTGTAGGCTTGAAAGGGTCAATAGGTATAGACTTCTAGGCCTCCCTGCAGGATGGTGTTAGTGTCTTAGACTTCACTAGGGGTGGGTCTAGGGTCCTCTTTTGTTAGTGTAGGGAGGGTCCCAGGATCCCAAAGTTGGCCTATGCCCAGTCTCTGAACCTGGCACAGTAGTTTGGGGGAGTAGTCAGCCAGAATTCCTCTGTTTGCAGTTTTACTTCTGGTTCCCCTTCATTCCATGTAAATTGACTCTCTCTGACTACCTTCTAAGTTGTGTTCAGCATTAGAGCCCTGTCACTCCATCTTGCTGTTCGTTTTTAACTCCTGTTGTTCTGAAGCACTTTTTAAAGATTGGTTTGGAAGGATTATCATATAAACAAGTGATGCCATAAGTTTTTCTTCTGTGTTTCTACTCTCACAGTTCTTTCTCTCTATGTGGATAGCATTCTTTTTCATAAGTCCTTCAGGATTATCCTAGATCATTGCATAGCTACTAATAGAAAAGTCCATTACACTGGATCGTCCCACAATGTTTCACTTTCTGTGTACAATGTTCTCTTGGTTCTGCTCATTTCACTTCACATCAGTTCATAGAGGTTCTTCCAGTTCATATAGAAATCCTGCAGTTCATCATTCCTTACAGCACAATTCCATTAACATCATATACTACAATTTGTTCAGCCATTCCCCAATCAAGGGACATCCCCTCATTTTCTAATTTTTTGCCACCACAAAGAGTATAGCTATGAATATTTTTGTATGACCCTTTTTATTATCTCTTTGGGGTACAAACCTAATAGTTGTATAGCTGGATCAAAGGGCATACATTCTTTTAAAGTCTTTTGGGCATAATTCCAAATTGCCTTCTAAAATTGTTGCAGCAATTCACAACTCCACCAGCAATGTATTAGTGTCTCAGTTTTGCCACATCCCCACCAACATTCATTATTTTCCTTTACTGTCATATTAGCCAATCTGCTAGGTGTGAGGTGGTACCTCAGAATTGTTTTGATTTGTATTTCTCTAATCAGGAAGGATTTAGAACACTTTTTCAGGTGATTATTGATAGCTTTGATTTCTTTACCTGAAAACTGACTATTCATGTCCCTTGGCCATTTGTCAGTTGAAGAATGACTTGGTTTCATGTACATTTGATTTAGTTCCTTATAAATTTGAGAAATTAGACCTTTGTCAGAGGTTTTTGTTATAATTTTTTTCCCATTTTGTTGCTTCCCTTCTAATTTTGGTTGCATTGGGTTTTGTTTGTACAAAAAAACTTTTTAAATTTAATATAATCAAAATTACTCATTTTATATTTTGTAGTGTTCTCCATCTCTTGCTTGGTCTTAAATTCTTTCCTTTCCCATAAATCTGACAGGTATATTATTCTATGTTCACCTAATTACTTATGATTTCCCTCTTTATATTCAACTCATTTACCAATTTTGAATTTATCTTGGTATATGTTGTGAGATGTTGATCTAAACCTAATTTCTCCTGTACTATTTTCCAATATTCCCAGAAGTTTTTGTCAAATAGTGGGTTATTGTCCCAAAGAGCTGGGATCTTTGGGTTTATTGAACCCTGAGGTCATTCACCCCAACTCTGTTCCATTGATCCTCCTTTCTATCTCTTAACCAATACCATATTGTTTTGATGATCACTACTTTATAATAAAGTTACCATCTGGTACCACTAGGCCTTCATCCTTCACATTTTTTTCATTAGTTCCTGTGATATTCTTGATCTTTTGCTCTTCCAGATGAACTTTGTTATAATTTTTTCTAATTCTATAAAAAAGCTTTTTGGTGGTTTGATAGGTATGGTACTGAATAAGTACATTAATTTACTACAATTATCATTTTTATTATATCAGCTTGTCCTACTCATGAGCAATCAATCATTCAATGCTATTCCAATTGTTGAGATCTAGTTTTATTTGTGTGAAAAGTATTTTGTAGCTCATATAATTCCTGAGTTTGTCTTGGCAAATATATTCCCAAATCTTTTATGTTGTCTAGAATGATTTTAAATGGAATTTCTCTTTTTAATTCTTGCTGCTGAGTTTTGTTGGAAATATAAATAAATGTTGATGATATATGTGGGTTTATTTTGTACTCTGCAGCTTTGCTAAGGTTATTAATTATTTCCACTAGCTTTTTAGTTGATTTTCTCAACTTCTCTAAGTATTCGAACATACCATCTACAAAGAGTGATAGGTTTCCTCATTGCTATTTTGATCCCATAAATTTCTTTTTCTTCACTAATTGCTACTACTAGCATTTCTAGTACAATATTAAATAGTAGTACTGATAATAGGCATCCCTACTTCACTCCTGATCTTATTGAGAAGGCTTCTAACCTATCCCCATTACAGATACTTGCTTAACTGCTCTTCTTGATGCTGTTTTCTTTAATACCCCTTTGACTTCTTCATTTAGTTCTTCGGGAACTATGAAATAATGATATAAATGTGGTTGATCCTTTGTCTTTGATGAAGAAGAATTTGTTAAACAAGGATCTGCAGATGTTTTCCATTTTTAATCTTTACTGTTCTCCCTTCAATCTGTTCAATTTTAAGAACTTTTAAAAACAAGAATGGAATCTTAATCACTGATGACATTGATATAGTGACTTAAATTTTTCTATACATGATTTCATTAAATTCTCATATCAATTCTATGAGGTAGGTGCCACAGTTTTATTATTAAGCCCATTTTATAATTTATTTAGATGTTTCATATGTATGTGTATATCATCTCTCCAATGAGGACTTCTGGGCTAAGATGGCTGCAGTGTAGAAGGAACTTCACAACTCTTCCTACTACCGATCATAAAAAAGTGTCTCAAAAGGACAAAAATCAAAATCAGACAAGGAAAGGGGTTCTACCATAGGATTCAGCCTTGAATGTAGGCAGGGTTTGGGCATCTCCATGCTATAAGGGGGTAAAATTATACCTACCAAAGTGCAAGCTGATCACCCCCACACATACCACCTAGTTCACCAGAGTCAGAGTGAAGGTCAGGGCAATCTCTAAATTCTCAGGAATTGGCTGAGGGCATCACAGCCATACCCCTGAAAACAGCGCAAAGCCTTGGCAGGGAGACTTAGGACTACAGGGCCAGGGAGCAGAGATAGAGCAGAGACAGGCTGCCCACAGCAGATGCTGCAGAGACTCAAGAAATAGCCTCAAGGCAAAAACCACTCTGTCACTTGCTATAACAGAGAGCTGCCCGCCTTTCTCATTCAGACTTGTGGCTAAGAAAGGAAGATAAAATTAACACAGCAATGGCCACCAACTCCCAAGAACTATAATCCATAAGTACCAAAAAAAAAGTCAGATACAATGGAAAAAGCCTCTGACACTGGGTAACTTCTATGGAGAAAAGGAGCAGAGTACAGAGGCAACAGCAAAGAGTGACTAACAAGCAAACATATCCAAACTTTCCAAAAAAAATGGAAATTAGTCACAAACTCTCGAAGAACTAAAATTGGAGTTCAAAAACCAAGTAAGAAAGATGGAAGAACAATGGGAAGAAAAGTGGGAGAAAGAAATGCAAGTAATTTAAAAGGAAAATAATAGTTTACATGACAGAATCTCCCACTTGGGAAAGGAGGCAGAGAAATCACATGAAATAATAAGCATGTTGGAGACCAGAATTGACCTGTTAGAAGCCATGAAAAGCAGCTTAGAGCAAACCAAAAAGGGAAATCAAAAGATCATACCTGAAAACCCATCTTTAAAGACTAGAATTGGGCAAGTAGAAGCCAATGATCTCACAAAACATCAAGAATTAATAAAGCAAAATCAAAATAGTGACAAAATAGAAGGAAACATGAAATATCTCATTGAGAAGAAGATGGGCCTGGAAAACAGGTCCAGGAGAGACAATTTGAGAATCATTGGTCTACCTGAAAGCCTAGAAAAAAACAGAAACTTTGACATCATATTACAAGAAATTATCCAAGAAAACTGCCCTGATATTCTTGAACAAGAGGGCAAAATAGAAATTGAAAGAGTCCATAAGTCACCCCCTACATTAAATCCTCAAAAGACAGTCCCCAGAACTGTAATTGTCAAATTCAAGAGCTTCCAAGCCAAGGAGAAAATGTTGCGAGAAGCTAGAAAGAGACAATTCAGATACCAACAGGAATTACATAGGACCTGGCAGCTTTCACACTAAAGGACAATAAGGCTTGGAATATGATATTCAGAAAGGCAAGAGAATTGGGTCTACAACCAAGGATTACCTGTGCATCAAAACTGACTATATACTTCCAGGGGGAAAGTATGGGAATTTAACAACATAGAAGATTTCCAAGTATTTGTAAAGAAAAGCTCAGAACTAAATGGAAAATTTATGTCCAAATATAACGGTCAAGAGAAACATGAAAAGGTAAACAAGAAAGAGGGAAAAAGAAATTTTTAAGGGCTTCAGTAATGCCAAATTGTTTATATTCCTATATGGAAAAATGATATTTGTAGCTCTCAAAAACTGTTTCCACCATCATAGTGGTTAGAAGAATTATTCATAGATAGAGGTTGGGGTACTAAGTGTTTTAAAATGATATGTAAAAAAATAGAGAAGGAACATAAGATGGTACCAAGAGAAACTTGAAGAAAGAATAAAAATAGGATAAATTATACCACATAAAGAGGTGCATTGGAGGGGAAGGAGAAGAATAATATTATAAGAAGGAGAGGAAGAGAGTGCTAATAGGTAATACTTAAACCTTACTCTCAGTGGAATCAATTCTGAGAGGGAAGAACATCTATATCTATTGGGATATTGAATTCTATCTTACCCTACAGGGAAGTTGAGAGGGAAAAACCAAGGAGGGATAGTGAGGTAGGGAGTACCAGAATGGAGGGAAAGAGAGGGAGAAGGGAATTGAATAGACCCTAAAGAAAAATGAGAGGGGAATAAGATTGGAGGGGTGGAAAGGGAAGCAAAATAAGGGTGGGGCTTAGGGGAACTGATTCAAAGCAAAACACTGGTATAGAAGGAAATAGTAAAAGAAGAAAGGGCAGAACTAAATGAGAAAATCAAAATGATGGAGAATACACTGATGGGAATCATAACTCTGAATGTGAATGGGATGAATTCATTCATAAAATGGAAGCAAATAGCAGAGTGGATCAGAAACCAAAATTCTACCATATGTTGTCTACAAAAAACACACATAAGGCAGGTGGATACAGGGTAAAGGTAAGAGGCTGGAGCAAAATATATTGGGCATCAACTGAGAAAAAGAAAGCAGGAGTCACAATCATGATATCTGACAAAGCCAGAGTAAAAATAAATCTTATTAAAAGAGATAGGGAAGATAATTACATCCTGATAAAAGTCAGTATAGACAATAAGGAAATATCAGTACTCAACATGTATGCACCAAATTGAGCATCCAAAGTTTTAAAGGAGAAACTATTGGAACTTAAGGAGGAAATAGATAGTAAAACTATACTAGTGGGATCAAACCAAAAAATAAATAAGAAAGAGGTAAGAGATGTGAATGAAATCTTGAAAAAATTAGAGTTAATATATATGGAGAAAAATAAGTAGGGACAAAAAGGAATACATCTTTTCAGCAGCTCAATTCTCCAATGAGTCTATGAACTCCTTAAGGGTAAGGATTATGTTGTAAGACAGGCAGCAAGGCATTATGGAAGAAGCACTAAACTAGAAATCATGGGCACTGATTTCAAATCTTGGCTCTGCCACTCATGATTTGTGTGACTGTGGGCAAATTACTTTCTCTCTCTGAAGAAAAAATTTCCTCATCTGCTTCCTTGCTTGTAAAATGAGGGGGTTGGACAAGCTGGTTGTGAAAATCCCCTCCAGATGTAAATTTTATGATCTTATGTGGTTAGTCTGTTAAGTCTCATATTGCCCTGCACCTGTTAATGTTACAATAAGTTAGTTTTTTTAATGTACAATAAATACTCATTGACTTGAATTAGGGTGAAACATAAAAGGATTGAGGCAGAGGGAAGGTGAGAAGGATCAGGGCTGAAAATGGAAGACCAGTACTTGCATCATAGTCTATTAACATCCAGGCCTGAGGATAGATACTCCAAGGAAAGACACTGCATTAACACTTGGGGAGGCAGAACACTAGCATCATAGTTTTTATCTTTACCTATTTCTGTGCTAGAAGGTACAGTGGATAAAGTGCCAGGCCTGGAGTTAGGAAGACTTACCTTTCTGAGTTCATGCCTTCAAAACTGATCTCAGATACTTACTAGATGTGTGACCCTAGGCAATTCATTTAATCCTACATGCCACAGTTTCCTCATCTATAAAAATGAGCTGGAGAAGGAAATGGCAAACCACTCTAGTATCTTTGTAAAGAAAATTCTAAATGAGGATTATGAAGAGTCAGACACAACTAAAATTTTCTGCCTATGATCATAGGATCACAGATCTTGTCAGTCTGACTGACAAGGGTTTGATTCAGAAGACAAATGAGACCAGAGTAGGGTGATACAGCAAGGTTTACTTGGAGCAGCAAGGGGACCCAATTCCAAGAATATTAGATATAGGGTCCCACAGTGGTTGAGGGGAACATCAAGGGGGAGGAGTCTGATACCAGATACAGAGACCCCTAGGGGGGATGGGGGAGAGGAGCAGCAAAGGGGGGGGGCTGATACCAGTAGATGGCTATGGAGTCCCCACTGAGTAGGGGGAGACATAGGGTTATAGATTTGGGGAAGGAAGGGGGTCTATGGAACAAGGCAACTTGGATTAATCTCATTGGTTGTCTCTGGGGAAGGTGACCTACCTGGGTTAACTTCTCTGGATGTCCCTGAGGGCTTGGGGTAATTCTCAATCTCTGGGGGGTTAGGGGCTAGTTCTCAGGCCTGATGCTCAGCCATGTAGAACAGACTGAGGAACAAAGTCCTTGTGTTCTGCCAGGTGTTGGTGGGGCAGGTGTTGGTGGTAGTAGTGTGGGATTCATGTTCTCCGTCTGTCAGATCTAGGGCCAGAAAGGAACTTAGAGGTCATCTAGTTCAAGCTTGTCATTTTACAGATGAAGAGACTAAGGTCCAAGAAAATAGTGTGTAAATGGAATTAGCTCGAGCCCATTAATAGTCAAAAATCTACCCATCCTAGGCCAGAAATGATGTAATCCTAACCTCCCTTAGTGGGGAGGGGAGACGAGTTACCCACACATGACGATAAGTAACAAATCAAGAATAAGGGACTGCCCTTTGGGCAGTCCAAATCAATGTAGAAACTGCCATTTGTCCATTTGAATTAGAGGTGGACCACAGGAAGTGATGAAAGACACTATCTCTTTAAGTAAGTTAGTGAACTTCCTGTGGGGGCAGTTGCCGTCTCGAACTGGGAGCAAAAGCATCTCCTGAGACCACAGACAGCTTACACTCTGTATTGTCATGTGGGTAAGTTAGGCTGACTTCCTTGGCCTAGCTGGCCAATTCTAAACTCTGCCTATCTGGCTGTTGGGCCTTGTGGCTTACAGCTTCATTTATTTAGCCTTTTAAGCTTCTCTCTCCATCCAGGCCTTTGGCCTGGACTAGCCTCTCCCTTTCTCTTTATTCCTACTTTTTACCTACCAGATTGTAAATAAACTCCTCAACCCAATGCTGACTTGGGTCTGATTTAATTACGGAATCAACCTGAATTGTTGATTCCTGGCGGCCACATATTTTAATATATATATAGAAATACTTAAATCTTCCTTTTTACAATAGTGACTAGTTCAAAATCACATAGGAGAATACAGCAGAGCTAGAATGCACCCCCTAGTGCCTTGAATTCCATAGTCAAGGCTATTTCTATATCCCTTATAGTCTAACCAAACTAGACTGCTCTCTACTCATAATTCTTGGCATTTCATGTTTAGTCTGCTGGCCTTTGTACTGTCTGTTCCTCATAATTAGAATGAGCTCTGTCCTCACTATCACCTTCCTTTAAGACAAAGCTCAAAGTTGCACCTTATCTATGAATCCTTTCCTGATTCATCAAGGCCTGTGATGTGATGATACAAATATGATTGCTCTTCTGTTTTTAGCAAAGAAGTTTTTGGAGAAATATCTACAGTTCTTTCCTATTTTTATCTCTCAAATTTGTAGTATTAATAAGAAAAAAAAGTAAAGGATGATAATGAAAAACTAATAAAGAGAACCCTCTCACCTCAATTACAATTAGTGCCCAATTTCCTTAATTATATTTATTTTTACATTTATTTTTTATAATTATATTTGTTCTTATCATCTCCATTGAAAGAGTATAGTTTCCATAAGAGTAGGAATTCTTTTAATTATTATCCCTGCAAATTAGAAGGACTTAGGAAATTTTTTTTAACCCTTATGTTCTGTCTTAGAATCCATACTGTGCTTTGGTTGTAAGGCAGAAGGCAAGGCAATGGGGAGTAAGTGACTTTCCCAAGGTCACACAGCTAAGAAGTATCCAAATCCAGATTTGAACCGAGGACCTCCCATCTCTAGTCTGGTTTTCAATCCTCTGAACCACCTAGGTGACCCCATAATTGCTTGTGGATTGATTGATTGATACATCATTACTTTCTACATCCAGAGGCCAGACTAACATAGGGAGCTTGTAGTTGAGAGAACCTTACTCTAAATCAGGAAAGTTGAGGTGGAGTGACTGAAATGATCTCCCACATTTAATGCCTCTTGGTCTTAGTTTCCTCATCTTTAAAACAAGGGGATTGGACTTCATGATCTCTGAGGCTCTTTATTGCTTTAAATGATGGGCAAATCTATGATGAAGGGTAGAGCAGGGATGTATGTGAACAACATATCTTCCTAACAAACAGTGATTTTGTTGCTATTTTGGTCAGAGACAGAACACCAAGTATGACGGACAGAGAGAAGCCTAGTTTGGCTACACTGTGATATATGCATAGTAGGAAAAATGCTGGACTTGGAGCTCAAGGACTTGAGTTTGCCTTCTAGGTCTACATTTTAAGTTTAATAGGCACTTTAAATGAATCAAATACTACATAAGAGGAAATCATTGCTTCATAAACAAATCTCTTTTTTTTTCTTTGCATATTGAAATGTTCATGTTTGCTGATGATTTCATAGGATCACTTTTAGAGCTGGTGTGGATATTAGAGGCCATAGATCCAATTCCCTGATTTTATATATAAGGAAATTGAGGTTCATTAGAGTTAAGTGACTTGGTCAGAGTTACATGGCCAGTATGGATTTGAGGCAGAATTTGAACTTAGGTCATCTTGAATCCAAGTCAATTACAGACACTATCTCTACATTATTCATAATAAAGTATTTTCTTATTAGATTTTTATTTCCCTTCCCCCCTCCCTCCTCTCTTCCCTCTTTCCCTCCTTTTCATTTTCCCTCCCTCCCTCCTTTCCTTCCTTCCTTCCTTCTTTCCTTCTTT
>NC_058133.1:477881591-477941759 GCF_016433145.1 Gracilinanus agilis | reverse complement strand
TCTTTCTTTCTTTCTTTCTTTCTTTCTTTCTTTCTTTCTTTCTTTCTTTCTTTCTTTCTTTCTTTCTTTCTTTCTTTCTTTCTTTCTTTCTTCCTATATTTTTTTCTTTCCAGCTTATTCCCTCACTTACTTATTTGCTTGCAGCTTAATTCAAAAGGCTGACCTTTCCCATAGAATCCTATTTTGTTCCTAGAAACTCTGAACTGTTCCCCGGTCTACCCTATTCCCCTACTTCCCATCCCAGGGAAAAGCTTTTTATTAGCCAGCTCCAGCTTCTCAGTGACATCTCCTTTGGAGTGGGTGGGGAATAATTGGGGCAGATGGGCTCCACCCACACTGAACGTTGACAGAAGTCTGGTCAAATTAACCAGTGACTAAGGCCCTGGCCCAGTGACAAAATAACCAAGAATCTGAAACTGCTCATACAGTAGCACCTTCCCACCAAAATTTCAATTTGCTCCCACCAAGAGAAATCAGAACTCTCATACTCCCCTCTCAGGGTTGTGATGTCTTCACTCAGGTAAGGTATCTGCTGTAAGGTCATATTTCTAGGAGGGAGGAGGTCCACAGGGCTACAGAATTTCATGGGAGTTCTAGGGAAGAGGTATGAGTCCACCTCAGACCCTGACTCACTAGATGACTTAGTTCTAAAGCCATTTCCCTTCCAGTTGGCACCTTGAGGTATCTGGAGCATGCATAAGAGTGGTTTAAAGGTCTTTACCTTTTGTGATTAGGGCCCCATTTGTTGGATAGAAAGGCACACAGAATTCTTGCTTAGGCCATTCTTACACCCAAATGTGTTCTACAGGGAATTTAATACTCTTCCAACAATTCCAAAAAGTCTACTGATGGGATCAGTAGAATCTTCCCTCCATTTTTTTCTTTATAAAAATCAATTTCTATTGATATGTCATGTCACATATTTCTTACTGGAACCATTCCCACCTTGGCCCATTGATCCATTCCTTTTTAACAAAGAGGGAGAAAAAACCTAGCATAATTGAAAAAGTCCAATGTAATATACATTGATGCACATCTATATTCCCACCTCTATAAAGAATTAGGATTTTGGGCAATGTATTTTCAACTTTTCTAGGGGGCCCATCTTGATCATTATATTTTCACTGTATTCAGTTGTGATTATTTTCTAATAAAAACCCTTTCCACACCTTCACAAATGGAAAGTGGTTCTGGTTTTCCCTAACATCTTTGCTTAGGATCTCCCAACTTATCTAGACTGGTTCTCTGAAAAATGTGACACTGACCACTGCTGAACTTGGCCTTAAAGTCCTTCCAGCTTGTTCAATCCTGCCACATGCTGGTACAGTATCTGAGAGCCCCAAGTCATGTTTATGCCCAGATGAAGCAGTTGGGGAGGACTTTAATGGAGGAGAGAATTGTGTTGTTTTAGGTCACCTCTGGGAGTTCCAGGTAATGATCCATCCCCTTCTCATGCCAGTTTCATCTGACTCTTGAACAGGAGAGGGCCCTTTGGAATCAGTTCTACCTCTACAGTTTTTAAGAAGTGAGAAAAATGAAAGCTGTAAAGGTTAAGAGATTTTCCTGAGTTGACAAAATTTCTTAGTATCAAAGTCAAAGATTGGCACACAGGTTTCCCCACTCTCAAACCAAGGTAGTATCTTACTACATCACAGTATCTCATCCGATTCTCTTTCCTTGCCCAGATCAGGAATGAATTGGAGTTCACTGTTAGAGAAGGGCCCAAATAGCCTCCTACAGTGCCTACAAAGGCACCTTGCTTTTATTCTAGACTCCAAAAATGTTTGCTGATTGCTTCAATGGCAATCTCTTAATTTGTCTGCCTACTTCTCCATCCTGCTTAATCTTCCCTCTGAGATCATTTTTAATTTATCCTATATATATTTTGTTTGTACATAATTGTTTTCTTGTTGTCTCCTCCATTAGATCCTTAGGTATTTGAGATCAAGAATTGATTTTTGCCTTTCTCAGTATCCATAGCATTTAATAAAGGACCTGAAACACAATAGGTGTCTAATTAATGCTTGTTAATTAATGCCACTTCTGTGCCTTTAAATAAGTGGTTTTTCATGCATAGGATATGCTCATCACCTCCCTCTCACAGTATTCCTAGCTATCTTCAACCATAGTCCAGGCACACTCTTCTACACAAAAGACTTTTCCTCATTTCCCAGTCCTTAGCATCATTTCTCTCTTGAAATTACCTTCTATAATTCTGCTAGGTGGTACAGTGGGTAGAGTATCCAATCTGACATGAGAAAAATTCATCATCATGAATTCAAATCTGGCCTCAGACATCTACTAGCTAAGTAACCCTGAGCAAGTCACTTAATCCCATTTGCTTCAGTTTCCTCATCTGCTAAATGAGGTGAAGAAGCAAATGGCAGACCTCTCCACTATCTTTGCCAAGGAATTATCTCAAATGGGATCATGAAGAGTCTGATCTGACTGAAAGGACCGAACAACAACTTTTCATATACTTCATATTCATCTCCATGTATCCAAGTTTTATCCCCCTAGTAAAATATAAGTTCCTGAAGCCCCCAGGATGCTTTGGTTTTGTCTTTATAACTCTAATGCTAGCAACGTGACTTGAATATAGTAAGTCTTCATAAATACTTATTGAATTAAATGGAGAGGTTCCATAGGTATGTGGGAAACCAGAGAGTAACAGGTAGAGAAGGAACTCTTAGAAGTCAATCAATCCCTTTGTACATCAACCTTGGAAGAAAAGAATTTTGGAATACGGACAGGTTCCTTTCTACTATGGAGATGGCTATGTAAATGTTATTTGGGCAAAATACAAACAGCTTGTTGTTGTTCAGTCATGTCCAGTGTGATGTCATTTGATATTTTCTTGGTGAAGATACTGGAGGAGTTTGCCATTTCCTTCTTCAGCTCATTTCATCAATGAGGAAACTGAGGCAAAAAAGATTATGTGACTTGCTAAAGGTCACACAGATAATGTGTCTGAGGCTAGATTTGAACCCATTCATTTTCATTTCATCTTCCTAACTCTAGAGTCAACATTCATTCACTGTACCATCTAGCTTAATCCCTACTGACTTTGGGTGGTTACATTTTCTCTGTATAAGAGAGAATCAGGGTTCTCTTATACAATGAGAAGTTGGTTAAATACTGTTGATAGATCAAAAATCTATTTCATCCAAATGTCTTCTCCCTGAGTTTACTGATTAGGAAATTGGAGCTTAGAAACCTTTCTTGACTTGCCTACACACACATAACTATTTAGTTAAGAGATCATGTACGAAATATTGGGGGAAATGGATGGACCTAAGGTGAAGAAACCTGTTTTTGAAACAGCTTTGACTCTTATTAGTTGTGTGGCCTGGAGCAAGTCATTTCCCTAATGTAGGCCTCAGTTTTACCATTTATAACATGGAGACAATAACATTGGAATTATCTATCTCATCATGCTGCAGGAAAATTATTTTGTAAACCTTAAAATGCTTTGTGGTCAGGAGCTAATATGTGTTATGCAGTGACAATG
Organism: Gracilinanus agilis; assembly: GCF_016433145.1. NCBI lineage: Eukaryota > Metazoa > Chordata > Mammalia > Didelphimorphia > Didelphidae > Gracilinanus > Gracilinanus agilis. The sequence continues at coordinate 477,938,248 of NC_058133.1, read as the reverse complement.
AGAGTCTAGGTCTCTCCGAACCATCCTTCCCATTCCAGACAACACCCAGGGCCTCTTGAGTGCCAGTTGTCCAGTCATGATGTCATTAGCTCTATTTTCATAATTAAATTTGTTTTTCTAATGCCTCCACTGCCTTAGGTAAATCTAAGTAGCAGCTATTTCAGACATCTACATGCTTCTCATTCTAGGAAGATGGAGTAAAAGTCTGTGAGAAATCAGCCCTCACAAGACAGAGTAATGCTGAAGCCAATAGTCCAAAACAGAGGTTTATGTCTTCCCCACTTAAATCTTTATCCACACAAATCCAGAGATTATAAAAACCAGAGAGGAGGATACCTTGCCTGATTTTGACCCTAAATTGTTATAAACTCTTTGTTTCCTTGAGATTGGTCACTCACTAATAATTTCATTTTGCCTCTGGTGATTTCCAACATCCCTACACTAGTTGACCCTTGGGCATGAAGTTCTCCCCATTGGCTCAAATGTTTTAAAACGGGAAAGCACCTTTAAGATTGTCCAGTCCAATCACTCTCATTCTGCAATTCTGAGCTTGAAAGAGGTTAAATAACTTATCCAGGGTCATGAAAGCAATAAATTTCAGCATCTATTTGAACTTATCATAGGCTAGGCAAGAAATCCTTGTTGAAGGAAATCAAAGAGAGAAAGAAAGACTCTGTCTGTACCAAAATAATAATAGCAGCACTTTCATAGCAGCAAAGAATTAGAAAAAATGTAGATTTCAATTCAGGAGCAATTAAATGAATTGTGGTAAATGAATATAATGGTATATTGCATCTTAGCCATGAAGATTTATTTGAACAAATTGAAAGTAAAATAAGAAAAGAAAAAACAATATATACAGTGACAATTACAATATGAATAGATAGAATAAAAAGGAAAAGGAAACAATATTTTATACTTTTATAATTACAGTAACCAATGGTGTATCCAGTGAAGAAATATGTTCTCCCTCACTTCTTTAGAGAGGTGGGAAACCATGAATGTGGAACATTGTATATATACATTGTCTAATTTGGTTAATGTGTCAATTAGTTGTGCTGAGCCGTTTTTTCCCTCCTTTTTAATATTTTTTGTTACAATGGATGACTCATTGGATAGAGGACAAAAATGAGATATATTCAGAAATGAAGGTATTGTACAAACAAAAGATTTTATGCAAACATGAATTTTTTTCTTGTTTATCTCCATAGCATCAGAAGATTCAGAATAAACAATGGAGTATACTTGATTGAACCGTGGGGGTTGTAACACATTTATTTTGTATGCATACTCTTATGCCAAAAAGGGCTGCCCCCAGTTGACTTTTTGTCAATGCGCCTAGCAATCATTGGTTTTGTTCTCCTTCCCTTTTATCCCCAAATTATTGTAATTTATAAGTTGATTATGTTTACATGATCCACTGGGGAGACTAGTCTCCCAAAGGATCCCAGGGGGAGATTGTGTAATTTGGATCTGTTACCCTAAAAACTATGACCCCCAGCAAAACTACGATTCCCAGAATTCCACTCACTTCCTGTCGTTACATGCTGATATAGACAGGATATAAATTATGTGGAGTTCCGTCTCTTGCTCTCTTTTCCTTCCTGTTGGTGACTTTGGAGAAGTGGGGATTTTAAGCAAGTAGGAAAACTTAGTGATGTGGTTCTATTTTGTGAGATAACAAACTTTATAAAATATAATATTTGAAGTACTGGATATTAATTTAAATCCTAAACTATAAAAGCTGGAGTTGGTAAAAGAAGGTGGGGCATTTGGGTAGAATAGCAGTGTGTGTGTGGGAGGGGGGGTGGATTTGGCATGTGGCGCTAACTTAAAGATAGGTTTGCCACTGGCCCAGAGGTCAAGAGATTTAGAATTGAGGAGTATAGCAAGTTATGGGGTACAAGAGCATGGCTGACCTTCCTAGTCCCAGGATCTAGGGAGGATAGTCCAGGGGACTCAGGAAATGATGAAATCTAGATAATAGGACAGCTAGGTGGTATAGTAAATAGAGTTCTAGGCCTGGAGGAAGAAAGACCTGAGTTCAAATGCTTACTAATTGTGTGGCCCTGGGCATGTCATTTAACCCTGTTTGTCTCAGCTGGAAAATGAGCTAGAAAAGGAAATGGCAAGCCATTCTAGTATCTTCACCAAGAAAACCTCAAATGGGATCACACAGAGTCTGACATGATTGAAAGGAGATAACAAGACAATAGGAGCTAAAGATATTTGCTTCTTTCAACCCTGTGAAATGTCTAGATGTATTGTCTCTCTCTGTTCTCTTAGGTGAGAACGCACAGGTCTCAGATTTTTTTCTTACTTCTTTCTTAATATAGAAAATGATCCAAAGAACACTTGCACTTGCTTGTAACCTCACCCAATTGCAAGGACCAAGTGAAATACTGTATGCAAAGTCCTTTACAAATGTAGTTCTATAAATGAGTTGTTTGTACCGATAGAACTAGCACTGACTTTCCCCACAAACCTTTCAGTTGGATCCAGAGGTCTGTTCCTCCTTTGGGCTTCATGAGCCTTTGCTCATAGTCTTGCCCTTTCAGGGAGGGACAGACTACACCCGAGACAGTCATGGCAAGTCAAAGCCATCATTAGGGAGCACTCCCTTTAGTAATCCCTAATTTCAGGCCTTGCCCTTGCCCAGCCCTCAGAAACTCACTCCAAGCAGGCAAGACTGGGCTGGAGAGATTAATGAATGGAACTGGAGTTCCCAAGTATTTCTTTTGCCACTTTGATAAATATGACTGACTTTAAGGTGATTGTGACCCCAAACAATTACAAGTAAAAAAAGAAATCAGATCAGCCTTACTCAGGCAAGGGGAACTAAGATGCAGCAAACTTGAAATCATGTGGGTGATGATAGTATGTGTATAATCCAGATTGAATCACCTGCCAGCACCTGGAAAGGGGAAGGGAAGAGAGGGAGAGAGATAAGTTCAATCATAGGACGTAGGAATACTTGTGTAGAAACTAGTTAATACATGTAATTGTTAAAAAAAAAAAAGAAGAAGAAGAAGAAGAAGAAGAAAATATATCAAAAAAATAAATCATGCAGGTGAGAAAGTAGGGTCCCCTGGGTGCTTCTAGGATAAGAAAGTCCTCTGAGGTAAACTTCTAGCCCCACTACTTCAGGCTAGGAACTTAGGAATGAAGTGGTCCTAGAGTTAGGAATCTGAGTTTAAGTCTCCCAACTTTACCGTCACAGCAGGCTAGGTCTGTGACTAATTCTCATGCCAATCACCCTCCACAGGCTCTAAATTAAATATCTATCATACAATAAACAATAATCATCTACTGTGCAGCTAGGTGGTAGAGCAGATAGAGCACTGATCCTTCAATGAGAGGACCCAAGTTCAAATCCAGCTTTAGACACGTATTAGCTGTGTGACCCTGGGCAAGTCACTCCATCCTGTTTGCCTCATTTTCCTCATCTGTAAAATGAGCTGAATAGTAAACAACTCCAATATTTTGGCTAAGAAATTCCCAAAAGATGTCACAATGACTTGGACAGGCCTGAAAACAGCTGAACAAGAACAAAGTATCTACTATGTGAAAAATCCCAAGTAAGGCTCTAGGGAAGAGAGAAAGTTTAGAGGGAAAAGGGTCCCTGTCTTCAGGAAGTTTCTAGTCTAGTAGGGGTAGGAAGTACCTACAATATGCAATATTATATGGTAAGTGAGAGTTACAAGTTTTCAACTTCAATCAACGTTTATCAAGTACCATATAGAAACAATATGCTAATCTCTAGGGGTAGGGAAGAGATATATAGATTAAAAAGTACCTGCCAAGAGCCAGGCCTAGAGATGGGAGGTCCTAGGTTCAAATCTAGCCTCAGACACTTCCCAGCTGTGTGACACTGGGCAAGTCACTTGACCCCCATTGCCTACCCTTACCACTCTTCTGCCTTGGAGCCAATACACAGTAGTGACTCAAAGACAGAAGGTAAGGGTTTAGGGGGAAAAAAAAGTACCATGCCCTCTGGTTGGGAGTATAATGGGTAACAAAACAAAATGATACTGGAATATGGGAAAAAGAGGTACATGGAAGATGAGGCCTGTGGGAAAAAGGATTATTCTTGCCTGGTGGAAGGGATGAAGAAAGCTTCATGGAGGAGGTGGCATTTGAATTTATCCTTCAAAGCTGAAGAGGATTCCAATAAGTGTAGATGTAGAGGGAGTAAGAGGGAAGAATTTTAAGAATAGAGAGAATCATGAACAAAGACTAAGAAGCTTGAAAGTGCTAGATGTCCACAGGGGTTAGTGAGTCTATACACAGAAGGAACTACCAAACTGTATCTTACCAGAAGGGCTTTGAATGCCAGGCTAATATATCCTACAAGCAATAGGAGACAGAGTCTCTGAAAATCTCTGAAGGGACAGGTTTGATTTCTAGCATCAGTTAAGATTTGATGGCTTGGACGGAGCCCACACTGTAATGACTAGGACAATAAAAAACCAAGAACAACTGAATAGTCAAAAGCAACCAAGGTGGGGCTCTTTGAACTGAGTTGTGGGGCTGAAAATGTAATCATTATCTTCTCAGAATGGATGATTTTATTCTGTCTGACTTTCCTTCCTCCCTCCCTGCCTTCTTTTCTTCCTTCCTTCCTTTTTTTCCCCTTTTTAGGAAATACTGACCTCTAAAGCTGATATACATGAAGGAGACAACTGATACTTCAGATTTCACCTAGGAGGACCTGGAAGCAAAATTCACCAGTCCTGAATCCACCCCTATTCTGGACGGATTTTCCAAGTGTTTTCCAGCTTGAAGGTATCTTAGAAATCATCCATCCAGTTCCTTCATTTTACAGATAAGAAATTTGAGGGAAAGTAAATAACTTGCTAGAGATCACAAAGCTAGTCAGCAGGAATTAGAAACATTTCTTATTTTTATTTAGATATTCTTTCTATTTGTCCTCAGTACCTGTAACCTTCCTTCTGCCCCGTACTTCCTGGTTAGCTCCTTTCCAATTCCCTTCAGTCCAGTGCCCTCTCCTCTCCATCCTTCCCTAAAATTAAAAAAAATATATATAAAGGCTTTTGTGAAAACTTGTGAAATTAATTTGCAAGGAGTAATAGTATGTGGAGCTGGAAGTCACCTTCTAGATTATCTGGTCCAGCCTTCTTATCTTACAAAGGAAGATAATGTGAATAATGTCAAGAGATTTGCCCAAGGTCTCAGAGTCAATAGCAGATCTGCTATTTAAATAAATACCTTTCCTATGAGGGGGAGGAAATAAGCATTTATTAAGTGTCTACTATTTATTGTGAAAAAGTGCTTTTACAAATATTATCTCATTCAATCCTCTAAACAACTCTGTGAGGTAGGTACTCTTAATATCTCTACTTTACTGTAGAGGAAACAGTCCAACAGAGGTTTAATGACTGGTCCCAGGTCAAACAGCTCATAAGTGTCTGAGCTCCATTCATCCTGATTGTACTACAATAGAAATTGTGCCTCATGCTGAATCACATCCAGGTTGTTTTTGTAAATGGGCCAGAGATCAAGCACAGGGTAAGGAACAGTCCCAACCCATGTGACCCAAATATCAAGGTCAATATTTAGGCTCAGAGGTCCTGGGTTCAAATCCTGACTCTGCTTCTTAGGAACATAGCATCATATTTGCTCAGTTTCTTTGTCAACAAAAATGAGATGGTTGAACTTCATGCTCTCTGGGGCTAATTCCAATTTTAAACCCTTTGTCCTCCCCACCTTCTCATGGCAGGCAGTAGAACAAGTTTTCAGTAGGAAGTCAGACATGACAAGTAGAGGCACCATTAGCAGAACAACAATGAGCAACTCTGTGTGTGTGTGTGTGTGTGTGTGTGTATGTGTGTGTGTGTGTGCACCTGTGTGACAGAGAGAGGCGGAGGGAAAGAAAGACAGAGAGACAGACAGATTTTTTTCTTTCTCCAATCTAGCATTTCTCAAACCCCTTTTTCCCCTTTATTTTTTTATATTATTTTCTTTGATGTAATTAATCTCTGGCAAACATTTAAGCACCTGATATTCCAAGTGGAGCTCCATACAACAGGGGAGATTTACTCATGCATTTTATAAGTACAAATTCAACATAATTATAGCAGATTGAGCTTAAACTCAGTGTGCCACTGCATATGCTTTGAAAAGCACTGTTAAAAAATGAAATTCATCTTTTTCTATTCTGAATTTTTGTTCTGAAGCTTCAAATAAAATGGCCATTTCTGTATAAGTTGAATAGAAAAAGAGGATTACACATGGAATTATATTTATATATAATTTATATATATAAAATGTTTATTTTACATATACTATTTTATTATCTATATAATTTATATATATAACTGCACATTATATATATATATATATATAATTTGTATTATGTTCAACTTGCTTTCCTTTCTAATTATATAATAAATTCCAGTTTTTAAAGCTGTCCTTGCCTATGAGTCTATCTGACCTTGTTTGTAGTCCTTCTGTTTGTTAAAAAAATTCAATGACTATATTTTCTATCTTTTATTTTGGGGGTGTATGTTGCTTTAGGCCCCCACTTCCTTTTATATCCTTCTCTTCATTGAAAAAAGAAAAAATATCATAAACCTTGAAAAACTATGTATAGCCAAGCAAATCAAATTCCCACTCTAACCATGTCCAAAAATGAATGTTTCTGTCAACTTGTTGAGTTCATACCTTACCTGTTAATGACAGCATGGCTCATCATTAATTTTCTAGAATGTGGCTGGTTATTGCACTGATCAAAATTCTTGTCTTTCACATTTGTTTTTCTTTATAATGTTGTTTTAGTATAAATTATTCTCTTGGAGAACCACTGTTTGATTCCAATCTGGTCCAATATCAAGAGAGACAAGAAAGATATCTAGGGTGTTTTTACTGTGACCTGGTCCAATATTGCTATTTTGAACTCAATTTTTGTCCTCCATTGGCTGTTTCAGGGTTCTAGAATCACAAAATGGGAGTGAGAGGTAGAAGTCCCATTGGAAATCATCTGGTTCAAGCCCTTTAGTTCATAGATGAGGAAACTGAGTATCTGAAGGTACATATCTATTTTGTGGTATCAGGTAAAATTTAATGACTTGGAATGAAACCCACATATCAGTGATTAGAACAACGAAAACTAGAAATAAGTGATGAGCCAAAAGCATCAAGCTAGAGCTTGTTCTGTTGAAAATATAACTAGTCATTATCTTTTCAGAATGGTTTTGCTTGTTCATTAAAAAAAAAATAAGACATTGAACCCCAATTCTGAGGTATCTAGATCTCTGAATCCATTCTGCTGCTGTACTGGCATCTAAGAGTTTTCCAGCTGCAAGGTATCATAGAGATTATCTAATACAGTTCCTTCATTTTAAAAATAAGATTATCCTGAAGTCACATGGGTTATTGACAGAGCTAAGGTAAAACACAGGTTTTTTTGACTCCTTGATGAATGCTGAAACCAATCTCTGCATTTCAGAGAATGTTCCCTTTAGATCAGGAAATGTTTATTCTGATTTTAGGGTGAGTCTATGTATCTGACTGTGAAAAAAAAGTAACAGAATTAATTTTCACTAGCCTCTAACTGAAATATAGCATTTAATGTAATTTATTTTATGCATCTAAAAATATTATTTTGAGAATGGGTTCATAGATGACTAGAGAGCAAAAAGTGCACATGACACTTAAAAAAAAAAAGATTAAGAACTTTCAGTTTAAACTAAGCACCTGTGATCAGTATATATGCATCCTAATCCCAGGCAAGGACAAATTCCATCTAACCAGCAAGAGATCTCAGTGACTTGCTTCTTCTTCTCAGCATTCAGGACTTTGAGTATGGTGTCCTCTGCTGGTTTGTTTGTGTAAAGCAAATTTCATCAACCAAGGATAGGCTTGTAGAATCTTAGATGTAGGACCATTCTCTTCAAACGATTTGTCAGGGACACTGAATAAGAGACTATTGTTCTTATATGGTTTGAAGAGAATGATTTGTGCTGGCTTGTAAAGTGGAGCAACCCATTTCCCAAATCATCCTGTCCCACTTTTGGATAATTAACTTTATGATGGTTTTGAGTAGATGGTGCAATGGACAGAGTGCCAAGCCTAGAGTCAGAAAGACTCACCTTTCTAAGCTCAAATCTGGCCTTAACAGCTTATTAGCTGTGTGACCATAGGCAAGCCCCTTAACCTTGTTTGTCTCAGTTATGCCATCTGTTAAATGAACTGGAGAAGGAAACGGCAAACCACTCCAGTGTTTTTGCCAAGAAAACTCCAAATAGGGTCATGTAGAATCAGACATGATTAGAAAACCACCACCAACAACAACAATAACAAATACATAACACTGGAGAAGTAAATGACAAACCACTCTAGTATCTTTGCCTAGAAAACCCACTGACAAAATCCATGGCGTCATGTAGAGTAGGACAAGACTGGATAACTGAGCAATGACAACGATATAAATTAAAGCTTTCTCCCTAGTGTACACTAAATCTTCTTGTGGGAAATAAGTGATCTCAAACAGGGGACTGAAGAGAGACAAGAATAGGGTCCATTCAATAATATCCCAGGAATGACATGATAAGAATCTTGAAAGGGTAGTGACATTGGAAATAAATGGTAGGAGACAAGTGTGAGATGTGCTAGGGAAAAAAAAAAACCCAACTGAACCTTTAATTTCATTGATATAGGGAACTCCTTGGTCAGTACCTTCTCTACAACTTACAGTCTTTGAGAGTTGCCAGTGGAGGTGGTATGTGTTAGAGGAAAGATTTAAACCCAAACATTCCTGAACTGAGATAATTTCTCCATCCATTACTCCATGCTCCCTCTCATGAGACATATTGCAAAGGAAAAATCAAAAGGACTTAGGTGAATTGTTAAAGAAAAAGGAAGAATCAAAGATGAAACCAATGTATTGAGGATGAGTGAGCATATGAGTAATAATAACATTTCCTATTTGTGTCTTTAAGACTAATAAAACATTTCTTTAAAAACAATCCTCTGATGACAGTAGCATAAGTAATATTATTTCCACATTTCCATACCCACTGCTCTTAGTTCTGTCTTTTTGTGAGCCAACAAACATTTATTGAGCACCTGCTATGGGTCAAGCAGTGTTGTGAGCATGTGGGGCTACAAAAAAGGCAACAGAGAGTCTCAATTCTTAAAGAGAAGTCTAATGAAAGAAAAAGGGGAAAACACTATGTGCAGAACAGCTCCTTATAGGAGAAACTAGAAATAATCAATAGAGAGAAGACATTAGAATTAATGGGAATAATTGATCATATCAACATCAAACCAAAAGAAATCACATGATTATCTTAATAGATACAGAAAAAACCTTTGACAAAATACAACACCCTTTCCTATTGAAAACACTAGAAAGTATAGGAATAGAAGGGCCATTTCTCAAAATAATAAACAGTATACATGTAAAACCATCAGTAAGTATCATCTGCAATGGGGACCAGTTAGAAGCCTTCCCAATAAGATCAGGAGTGAAGCAAGGATGCCCATTATCACTTCTATTATTTAATATTGTTCTAGAAATGCTAACAGTAGCAATTAGAGAAAAAAAGAAATTGAAGGTATTAAAATAGGCAATGAGGAGACTAAACTATCACTCCTTGCAGATGGTATGATGGTCTACTTAAAGAATTCGAGAAAATCACCTAAAAGGCCAGTGGAAATAATTAACAACTTTAGCAGAGTTTCAGGATACAAAAAAACCCACATAAATCATTGGCATTTTTATATATTTCCAACAAAACTCAGCAGCAGGCGTTAGAAAAAGAAACTCCATTTAAAATCACTCCAGACCAGTGATGAGCAAACTACAGCCCGAGGGCCAGATGCAGCCCCCTGAAATATTCTATCTGGCCCACACAACATTATTCCTAATCTGACGAATAAAAAAGAATACAGGCTATACGAATAATAAATATTTTCCTCTTTTTTTCCTCCCTTTCATTTTATATCAGTGATGACATACAAATTTATCAACTTATCCTAGATATTGGAATGTTATGCTGAGAGTGAGAGGCACTGGCTGCTGGCAACTGGGAGGGGGAAGGTGCAAAACCACAAAGGGGATTTAGCTATTGCTCCAGAGGTGGGTGGGGTTGGAGCTGGAAGGGGACTTAAGCCAGTTTCCTTAACTTCTTTAAAATCCCAATTTCCCATAGGGAATTTGACTCTCTTCCCTTTTGGGGAATGCAAATTGATAACTCTTTTCTTCCTCCCTCACAGCCCCTAGGACTTCTGAGTCCAGGTCAACTAGAATCCTGCTCTCTAATTTTCCACATTTTCCCTACTGTCTGCTGTGTGCTATGACTTCTGTGGTTCTAGGGGCTGCTGCTGCTGCCTCCACCCCAGATCAATGGAGCCTCCTTGCAGTAGCTGTCCCCTCCACTGCGGCTAGACACATTTTCTTGATTCAGACCTGTCTTAGCGTTGTTGGTTTGCTAATTTTACTCTGCATATTGTGAAAAATTTTAGCCCTAAGATGTTATCTAAGAAACGTAAAGTTGATTCTGAGTGTCGTGTTTTCAAAGATGAACGGACTTGGAAGTACTTTTTCACAGTTTTTGGTGATAAACCACTATGTCTCATCTGCAACAAAACTGTAGCAGCCTATAAAGAATACAACATTTCATGACACTTCAACTCTAAGCACAATGATGTCAAGGTTAGAGCCATGACTGAAGAAGAAAGAAAACAAAAAGTAGAAGATCTACGCAAAAAAAACCTATCAGGTCAGCAAAGTATTTCTAAGAAAGGAAAGAGTTTTCAGCAAGCAGCTACATATGCAAGTTATGTTGTAGCATACAATATTGCTAAAAGTAACAAAGCTCTCTCTGATGGAGAGTTTGTTAAACACCACATGCTCAATACTCATTGAGGTATTTTATGTCCTGACAAAAGAAAAGATTTTGAAACAATAAACTTATCTCGGAAAACAGTGACTTCTACAATGGAAGCAATAGATAAAAACATATTATCACAGTTGGCATCGAAGATTGTCCAATTTAAATTCTGCTCAATTACTATGGATGGAAGCTCTGATATAAATGATACTGCACAGTTGCTATTATTTATAAGAGGGGTTGATGAAAACTTCTGTATTACGAAGGAACTAGCATGCATGAGGTTGTTGAAGGGAACTACAACAGGGTCAGATATTTTCCATGAATTTATGGAAGGAATTTCAACTTTGAAAGTACCTATAAATTGCATATGTAGTATAACAACAGATGGAGCGATAAATATGACAGGGAAAAAAATTTGGATTTGTTGGTATCTTTAATGAAAAAATCCAGATACCAATGTTACATTTCTACATTGCATCCTACATCAAGATGCCCTGTATAAATCTGCTTTGGATATGAAACCTGTGCTTGACATTATTGTGAAGCTGGTTAATGCTATTTGATCTCGAGGGCTTGCTCACAGACAATTTTGGGAGTTTCTAGAATCTATATAATCTGAGTACTCTGATATATTGCACTACTCCAAAGGACAAAGTCCTGGCTTAGCGCAGGACGTGTCTTCGAGCAAGTTTGGCAGCTGAAAGACGAAATAGTGACATTCTTCCTTGAGAAACAGGGGTCTGTAGAGTATAAAATCCTGGAAGATACTGCATGACTTTTGGACTTTACATTTTTTACGGATCTTCTCTGCCACATGAACAAGTTGAATGTCAAGATGCAAAGCAAAAATCAATTTATCAATGATATCTGGGGCCATCTTAAAGATTTTAAACTACAACTTGTTCTATTGGTGAATTAGCTTGTCTCATTTCCCGAGGTTGAATTCAATAGCCCCAGTGATGAAGGAAAATCTTAAGAGTTATGAGGATAATCTGAGAAGACTCCACGGTGAGTTTGATCGAAAATTTGAAGACTTCAGTGTCAATGAAAAAGACTTTGAGGGGGCAGCTGGGTAGCTCAGTGGATTGAGAGCCAGGCCTAGAGACGGGAGGTCCTAGGTTCAAATCTGACCTCAGACACTTCCCAACTGTGTGACCCTGGGCAAGTCTCTTGACCCCCATTGCCTACCCTTACCACTACTTCTGCCTTGGAGCCAATACACAGTATTGACTCCAAGACGGAAGGTAAAGGTTTAAAAAAAAAAGACTGAAATTTTCAGTATGCCTTTTAATGTGAACTGTGAAAGAGTGAAGCCAGACTTGCAACTAGAATTGATAGAATTACAATGTAATACTCACCTCAAACAGTTGTTTCTTAATGTTCCAAAATTAGAATTCTACAAGTCCTTGTCGAAATCCACTTTCCCAAATCTGATATCTCATGCCCAGAAAGTTACTGCTATGTTTGCTTCATCATATATATATTTGAACAGGTGTTTTCTACACTGAAACTTCAAAAGACTGACAGATGAGCATTTAACTTCTCTTCTAGGAATAAGTGCATCCCAGATCGAACCAAATTATGAGAAACTTTTAGAAATGCAGTCACAGTTTCCTCACATTCTTCTTCATAATCTTTCAGTCATTAATAGGGCTTAGTATCAAAAAAATACAAGAATTTTGTAAACTGTATCATTGTTATTTTTTAATAAATTATATTGGCCCACCTAAAGATTTTTTTCTTTCCTTTGGCCCCCTCTTTAAAAAGTTTGCCCATCACTGCTCTAAACAATATAAAATATTTGGGAATCTATCTACCAAGACGAACATGGAATTATATGTTCACAACTACAAAACACTTTTAACACAAATAAAACTGGATCTAAATAAATGGGAAAAACATAAATTACTCCTGGGTAGGATGAGCTAATAATATAATAAAAAGGGCAATCCTATCCAAATTAATTTATTTATTCAGTGCCATACCTACCAAACTACCAAAACACTTTTTTATAGAATTAGAAAAAATATAGCAAAATTTATCTGGAAGGACAAAAGATCAAGAATATCAAGGGAAATATTTTTTTTTAAATGTGAAGGATGGGGGCCTAGTGGTACCAGATCTTAAACTTTACTATAAAGAAGTGGTCATAAAAACAATATGGTACTGGCTAAGGTACAGAAGGGTGGATCAGTGGAATAGACTAGGGGTAAATGACCTCTGCAAGTAAGTGTTTGATAAATTCAAAGATACCAGCTTTTGGGACAAGAGTTCACTATTTGACAAAAACTGCTGGGAAAATTGGAAAACAATATGGGAAAAATCAGGTCTAGATCAACATCTCACACCCTATACCAAGATAAATTCAAAATGGGTAAATGACAAATATAAAGAGTGAAATCATAAATAAATTTGGTGAGCACAGAATGTATACCTGTTAGATCTATGGGAAAGTAAGGAATTTAAGACCAAGCAAGAGATAGAGAACATGGCAAAATGTGAAATGAATGATTTTGATTATATCAAATTAAAAAGGGTTTGTACAAACAAAACCAATGTAACCAAAATTAGAAGGAAAGCAAAAAATTGGGAAAAAATCTTTATAATAAAACTCTCTGACAAAGTTTAATTTCCCAAATGTATAAGGAACTAAGTCAAATTTACAAAAATCAAACCATTCCCTAATCAACAAATGGTCAAGGGATATGACTAGGTAGTTCTCAGATGAAGAAATCAAAACTATCAATAATCACATGAAAAAGTGTTCTAAATCCCTCCTGATTAGAGGAACAGAAATAAAAACAACTCTGATGTACCACCTTACACCTGGCAGATTGATCAATATGGCAGCAAAGGAAAGTGATAAATATTGGAGTGCATGTATCAAAAGTTGGACACTAATACATTGCTGGTGGAATTGTGAATCAATCCAACCATTCTGGAGGGCAATTTGGAATTATGCTCAAAGGGCTTTAAAAGACTACCTGCCCTTTGATCCAGCCATATCCCTGCTTGGTTTGTAAGCCAAAGAGATAATAAGGAAAAATACGTGTACAAAATTTATAGCCATGCTCTTCGTGGTGGCAAAAAATTGGAAAATGAGATTTCATTGATTAGGAAATGGCTGAACAAATTGTGGTATCTGGTGATGATGGAATATTATTGAGCTGAAAGGAATAATGAACTGGAGGAATTCCATGTGAACTAGAAAGAATTGATGTATCATGAAAGGAGCAGAACCAGGAGAACATTATACACAGAGACTGATACACTGTGGCACAATCAAATATAATAGACTTTTCTACTAGTAGCAATGCAATGATCCAGGACAATCCAGAGGAACTTATGAGAAAGAAAACTATCCACATCCAGAGAAAGAACTGTGGGAGTAGAAACACAGAAGAAAAATATATGATTGATCACATTGTTTGATGGGGATATGATTTGGGTTATGGTGTTAAAAGATCATTCTGCAAATATGAATAATATGTAAATAGGATTTGAACAATGATACATATATAACCCAGTGGAATTGCTTGTTAGCTCTGGGAGTATAAAGACCAGCTCTACAAATTACTTGTGGCTCGATGAACCAGGATGAGAGAAATTATTCTGGGATTACAGGAGGGTCAAACTGACAGACAGACATGCAGAACCTCTTGCTGATCAGTGACAAAGTTTAATGATTTGGGGTATATACTCTAAGGGAGAATAAAAGAAAACAGGGCTTTGAAAAACTGCAAAGAGTGGCCAAAGACAAGGGTTTGCAAAGGAGGGTCTGGTTACATGCACAGAATTTTATGGACCCAATTCTGGAATGGGAGGACTCCTCAAAAGGAGACACACAGAGGCAGTTGGGATCTGTTGTTCCTGTTCTTCAGGAGGAGCAGAGAGAGAACTTTCTGTGGATGGATCTGGCTTGGCCTAAGGGAAGCTTACTTACCTGTCCCTGAGAGCTGGTGATTTCTGTGTTCGAGAGATCCAAAGATCCAGAAAATCCTGTCTGTCCCTGTCTCCAATTCCCATCTCCCTGTGATCCTGTAAGCTCCTGGTTCCTGAGAGTATCCTGACCATGTGTGTGATAGAGAGCCAGTACCCAGAGAAACTTCTCTGTGAAGAAGAGGTTTGCTACCATCTTGGGCTTCTGCCCAGTAGGATGAACTCATCAAGATTTCAAACTCTTTCGATGAACTTTTACCATGTCTACAATTAATTTTGAGGACCAGTAGGTCAGGGTAGATCATATAGTTTGGGATTATAGTTAGTGAGTGTAGTGAAGTATAACTTGAAGACTTTGAAGAAGGTTCCATGAGGAAACTTTAATAATTGAGTAGAGAAGATTTTAAAATTAGGGACTCCTTTTCCCTGTTTCTCATCCTTCCTCTTTTACTTGGATATAAAATAAACCTCAGTTACTGTTTTACCAAGGGTTAAGAGAGTCAGATTGCATTTTGCCCTACAAGCTAACACTCAGGCTTACTCAGGCCTATAGAGCCTAGTCACTCAGCTATATACCAACAACAAGGCTACAAGCCTTTCTATCTATATTATCCACATATTTCAATACTAATAGGGATGATGGTTAGTAATGATTTACAAGATAGAGACAATGGATGTAGATTACCTCAGTGACTCTAAACAGAGTTTTCTATAGGGTAATAAATCATAGGTAAATATGTAACCATCTAATCCAGATTCACAGGGAAATGTTTGTTCCAGTGGGTAAAACAAGGACAGCCAGAAACAGCCAAAAACTTATCAGGTGCTTTGGGTGAGATCATACATGCCTGGCGCTAGCTAGCTACTGACTGATTTTATTGGGGTCTCACTAGTGTGGGCTACACAGGAGAGTAGAGGGAATAGTAGTGGGAAAATCATGAATCATGTAACCATGGAAAAATATCCTAAATAAATAAATAAATAAATTATAACAACAACAAGAATTAATGGGGATCAGGAAAGACTTTTTGTAGAAGGTGGAGTTTTAGCTGAGATTTGAAGGAAGCCAAGAAAGGTAAGTAGAACAAATTCAATCTCTCCTTCATATGACAGCCCTGTAGTTCCACCCTCCATAGCCTCATTGAAACTCTTCTCTGACACTCCCAGAAAATATGAACCCCCAATTTGTGAAACAATAACTCAAACTATGATGTCTTCTCTTTTAAGTCAAGGAGTTAGTCTGTACCTTAATGGTCCAAAGTAGATTTGTCTTGAAGGGTGTAATAAATTAAGATGAACTTTATTGGTTCCTGTCTAGAAGGGATATTAATCATGTGGACTGAAGTGGATCCTGCGTTGGGGTAAATCCTTATGTGGTCATGGCCCCTGCAGTGCAGATTTTTTTCTTTTTAAGCTATTGAGGCTTTGGAATGACTGCTGGTCTTTAAGAAGTATCGTAGAAAGGTTCAATAGGATTGAGGACAGTGGATTTTCTCCTTTGGACAGGTAGCTCAATCCTCAGATCTTTATTTAGAGAAATTGTTCAGGGATTGTTGAGATATATAATATTTAAATTGCCTATTATTTCACAGTTATTTTGAGGATTGGATTAAATATTATGTTGTAAAATGTGAATTATTATATATAGTGATTACTCACCTATCCTGAGAGTTCTATTCCAGAGACCCTCACTGATAGGTGAAAATCTGAGAAGTAGTGGTGTTATATTTTGTTATTTATATATATTTCAAGGCTTTATAGACCCTTCCCACTCTCCTGTAAATCTTTTCCACATTCTTATTAACTACAATTAACACCCAGGATACAGAACACAGAGCTGTGGTTGGTCGCCTTTCATTCCATCAGCCAGTAGAGTGCCACAATAAATGTAACTCCACTATAAAAAAAACAAACAAACAACAAAATCACCAGGATACAGTGAAGCCTTTTTAAGTGAAACACAATATAGTGAGGAATGACTGTACATTTCAACTGAGTTCAATGAATAGAGTACCAAGTCAGAGTTAGGAAGCCTCATCTTCCTGATTTCAAATATAGCCTCAGATACTTACTAGCTTTATTACCATGGACAGGTTGCTTATGCCTGTTTGCCTCAGTTCCTCATCTGTCAAATGAGCTGGATAAGGAAATGACAAACCATTCCAGTATCTTCGCCAAGAAAACCCTAAATGGGGTTACAAAGTGTTAGACACAACTGAAATGACAGAACAACATGATTATTATAAATGTATATTACTCCATTCAATAAAGTCACATTGCTTATATAACTCAGATTTATATGGCTTTTTAAAGCCTATAAGCTTTTGCATCAGAAGAACTGGAAGAGCTGAAGAATATACGTATTATCATATACATTTTAGAGATAGATGTCAAAGAAGACTTAGGAAATTAAATAATTTTCCTAAAAGAACACAGCTAGCAAGGGAAAAAGTTAGGATTTTTACTCAAATCTTCTGATTCCAAATCCAGTGCCTCCTTTAAGAATACTTTTATGAATTTGTTTTTCAAAGAAAAATGTAAAAGAGTATTTTATTATGAACTCTATTGTGAAACTACTTTGTACAGTTTTTTTTAAAGGAACATGTTGAATTTAACATGTAAATCCAACAGTGCCCTGCTTCCATATGTTCCTTTCTGCTCTCTACTGTGTATTTTTACATTTCTACCCCTTTGCATCTGGCCTCTATAAATTAGCAGAACTTGGGGGCAGGGTTCCTGAGATTCTTTCAGGAGGTCCTTGACACAAAAACTATATTTATAGTAATACTAAGACATTTTTGCCTTATTAAACTACTTCCCCCTTTTCTAATTACATATCTTTTTAAGGTCAGATTTAAATAGCAGCTTTGAAAAAAGTCATGGTGCTAAGTTTTTTAAAGGAAAAAACAATTGAGAATATCTTTATAATATAAATATATTGAAGGTAAAACTATTTGGAAGAAGAAAAGCAAAAGGCAATAATGTTTTTAAAAGTACACAATCTTTATGTAAAAGGGCAATTTGGTGGCTCAGTGGATTGAGAGCAAGACCTGGAGAAGGAAGGTCCTGAGTTCAAATCTGAGTTCACCTATTTCTTAGCTGTGGGACCCTGAACAAGTAATTTAACCCCAATTGCCTAGCCCTTATTACTATTCTACCTTAGAACCAACATATAGTATTGATTCTAAGACAGAAGATAAGGCTTAAGAAGATTAAAAAAAAAAGACATGATCTTAATGTAAGCAAAAAGTATCTGAAAAGCAGCATGTATAAAGACAACTTAAAGATCATAGTTTTCCCAGCACAACAAATCAATAAATATGAACAGTATAGAATAGGAAATAATGCAAGAAAACTGCTTAGAACTTCTGAATATGGAAAAAACCATCAATTTAATGAATCCATATATCATCTCAAGAAAAAAACAAAAATAAAAAATTATTCTTATTTAACACATAGAAGTTAAATATAAGAATTTCAATTTCAAACAAAAAGTTATTCATGTGACCAGAAGAAAGACCTTTAAATATAAAGAAAGAAAGAAAATTCATATAACACAAGAATATTCTCTATCCACTAGATACTACTCTAATGGTGGGTTGCCAGGAATGTTAATTATTATTATTATTTGTAATCTAACTGGTTTGTGGGTTCACACTGGATTGAAGGAGAGACAGGACCAACCAGGATAGGGAGACCAGGGTTTACTGCCAAGCGTTAACTGACACAGGAATGGCAGTTAGGCCAATGGTCACTCAGCTCACCTAGGTCAAGGTCTATGGAACCAGCAGGCAAAAGGTAAAAGGTTTTAACAGTTTAATTGAGGGAAATAATAATGAAGGATGGTAATAAGGGATTCTATACTTGCAACCTAAGGGCAAACCACAGGGGCAAGAGAAGGACCTGTCTACACTATTCTATTGACCTAAGCCAGGCAGGGCCCAAAGGAAGCAGAACTGAAGTCACAGGGAAAGCTCCTCCAAACCTGGTTCCAGCCAGGTTTGGTCAGCTCAGCTAAAGGGCCTGAGGGTGGCTTTCAATTAGGGTCTCAGGTAACTCCAAGGATAGTCACAGGTTGCCAAGAGCCAAGTCTACCAGGTGATCCAAGGTACCCAGGTAGGGAGAGTGAGTTTGAAATGTTGTCCACCAGATCACAAACCACTTCCCCACTTGGTGCTGCTCTGCAGGTCTGTTGTCCACTGTTGAAAGCCACCACTACTCAGGATCCCAGGAAATCTGGATGGAGATTTTCCCTAACTCTGAGATCTCCCAGGGTCAGTAACAGTTTGTGCCAACCACCATGGAGTCCCTCTCAGAATTCAAGCCCCACTTCCTGCTCCTTCATTCCATTCGGAATTCTCCAGCCCTTCCTGCTAGGTCCAACACTAATACTAAATTAATCTTCCTCACAACACTACTGAGAAGAACGGAATACTATATTATAAAAAGCAAAAGACCTCAAGATAAACACCAAAGGTGATATAGCCTGTAAAACTGAGGCTAATCATCAATGAAAAAAATGGATGTTAATTAAAAGTGAGACATTTAAAGTATTCATGCAAAAACGTACTATATGGGAGTAGAATGTTTGCTTTTAAATACCTCAAACAATAGAAACAGAAAATAATTACGCTCAAAGGGCTTTAAAAGATTGTTTACCCTTTGATCCAGCAATACCACTACTGGGTTTGTACCCCAAAAAGATATTAATGAAAAACATTTGTACAAAAATATTCACAGCTATACTCTTTGTGGTGGCAAAAACAATGGGAAAATGAGTGGGTATCCCTCTTTTGAGGAATGGCTGAACAAACTGTGGTATCTGATGGTGATGGAATACTACTGTGTTGTAAGGAATAATGAACTGGAAGATTTCTATGTGAACTGGAAAGACTTCCAAGAATTGTTGCAGAGGGAAAAGAGCGGAATCAGGAGAATATTGTACACAGAGATTGATACACTGTGGAACTATCCAAAGTAATGGATTTTACAACTAGAAGCAGCACAATGATAGGGCAATATGGGCAAACTATGGCCAGTGGGCCAGGTGCAACCCCCTGAAATGTTCTGTCCTGGCTGTGTAACATTATTCCTAATTTGATGAATACAATGAGTAGGATATAATACAATGAAACTTCAAAAGCGTTGCCTTAGAAATAGACTGACAGATGAGCATTTCCTTTTCTTTAGCCCCCTCTTTAAAAAGTTTGTCCATCACTGATTTGGGCATTCCCAAGGGATTTACATAAAAGAATGCTATCCACATGGAGAGAAAGAACTGTGGGAATAGAAATGCAGAAGGAAAACATATGGCTTATCACTTATCACTTGTTTATATGGGCATATGATTTTGGGGTTTTGGTTTTAAAAGATTGCTCTACTGCAAAAATGAATAATATGAAAATAGGTATCAAGTGATAACATTTGTATAACCCAGTGGAATTGCTTGTTGACTCTGGGAGAGGAGAGAGAAGAAGGGAGGGAAAGGAAATGAACCATGTAATCATGGGAAAATATTTTTAAAGAAATAAATACTTAAAATGCAAAAAATAAAATAAAATGGGTCCAAAAAAATGAAAGAAAAAGAAACATATAGAATTACTAAGGAACAATAAATAATTACATAAATAAATGACTTCAACTCTAGATTTTTTTTAAAGAAAAAAGATTCACTGGCATTCTAAGTAAAAATGGTGGTTCCTTACTTACTCTAATTTTTTAAAGACCACTGTCAGAAAAGACAAATACGCATGTATTAAAATTTTTTTTAATCTAGCCAGGAAGGTAATATATATGAATACAACCATAAATTTCCCATATTTCTTTTTTTAACCTCATTTTCCATTTTATAATCAATACTATGTATTTGTTCTGAATATATATCTATTCTTTTTCTTGGAATAATTTTTAGCAAGGATCAATAGGAAGTTAGATTGTAATAGAAAGATTGCTATACCATATCAAAGTGAGTTTCTTCTCAAACTATGTTTAGGTTTTAAACCAATTTCAGATAGAATAGACCTTTAAGAAGACCTAAATCAAATGTTAAATACCCTTTTGCCTTAGTAGTTTTCCCCACTGTATCAATGTTCTCTCCCAGGTAGCTCAGCCCTTGGCTGGACCTTTCCCTTTTGTATCCATTGTAAAGCATCGACTTTACAGAATTATTTACAGATTATCTCTGATAATCCTGTCTTGGACTTCTCATTTCTTTGTAGCCATGGTAATGCCAATCAATCATATTTCCCTGTCCTTAGTTCCCCAAATGGTATATAAATTCCCCAAGTACTATTATTCTTCAGAGAATCATCCACCATGGTGTATTCTTCCAGGGATACATCCCCAGAGCTCTGGGCCTATCTCTTTCCTCATTAAAGACTTGGTTTTTCTGACTGCTTTAGTAGTTCCATGTTATTTTCAAGTTAACAATTCTAAGACAGAAGTTATGGGTTTAAAAAAATTAATGTGGAGGGAGAGAAAGTGTGTTTACATTCTGCTTAGAATATAAGTTACTTGTGGACAAGAACTGTTACATTTTTTAAAAATTTCCAGGGCTTACACAAGTAGTGTTTGATAAATGCTTGCTGATTGGTTGTATCTATATGTATGTGGTAAAGTTTTTAAAAAACCTGTTGAGTAGAGGCACTTTCTCCCACATCTCTATGATTACTCTTAGAGAAAGGGAAGGAGAAAGAAGAGAATATGCATTTATATTGCACTTATTATGTGCCGGGCGTTGTGCTAAGCACGTTATATTCTT
Organism: Gracilinanus agilis; assembly: GCF_016433145.1. Taxonomy (NCBI): domain Eukaryota; kingdom Metazoa; phylum Chordata; class Mammalia; order Didelphimorphia; family Didelphidae; genus Gracilinanus; species Gracilinanus agilis. The sequence continues at coordinate 477,916,690 of NC_058133.1, read as the reverse complement.
TCATTTGATCTTCACAATATCCCTGTGAAGTAAGAGCTTTTATTATTATTTTAATTTTATAGTTGAGGAAACTGAGAGAAACAGAAGTTAATTTCTGAGATATGCCAAAAGTAAGTGAAAAACAGAACCACTGGCGACTTCTAGAATTGTGAATAAGTTTTCTATAGAACATATTTAGTGCTATGGTTATTATCTCATAAATATGAATTTTTAGTAATAATTCCTTTATGAAAGTCCCACTTGTCATTTCCTCAGTGTAAGAGTCAGATATTCTTGATGATAATGCAAATCAGAGCATAAGTTCTTCTAGAAGGGCACAGATTCCTAGTACAGACCTGGTGACGGTGCTCTGACAGGTCTGATGAACAGCCCGATTCAATTTGGGAAAACTGATCATCTGGTTTTTATAGGGTTTGGCATCCATTCCAGATTTTTGGAAGTATTATTGGAGAGGAACCTAAGAATTTGGAATAACAGAAATTTTCACTAAATTTGATGGCAAAAAGAAGGGCTATTCCAAATGCAAATATCCCATATTGGTTTCTTTTTTAATGTACCTTAGTATCCTCTGAGAAACTTAAAAGACACAAAACCATTTCATGACTTTCCCACCAGGTGGAGTCCATGTAACATGGAAAACTAGTTGCTACAACATCAGCAGAACCCTGATCTGGACCTGATTAGCTCTGAATTTTATGACTACAATTAGAAAGTTTCCTTATATAGAGCCAAAAATCACTTTGCGACTTCTAGCCCCTACATCTTGTTCTGCCCTGAGGGGCTAAATAAAAATATCTAATTCCTATTCTATAAAACAAACTCTGACACGTTCATTTTTTTCCGACATGTTTAAATATAGGTATTATGTTTCCCAAAGATTTTTCTTCTTTAAGCTAAGTAGTTTCAGTTTTAAGTTCCTTAACTATTTGGGAAGTATCCAGTTTGTAAATATGTAGCCCAAAGAACAGTGCCACAAACTGATCAAAATATCCCATGCGTGATCTAACCAGAGAGTGCAATGGAACTCACCCAATTCATTAAGATATTATTTCCTTTAAAGATCATTCTAGTTTTGAGGGCTTCTTTATTGTGGTGTTGACTTATATTGAGCTTTCAATCCACTAAAATCTTCAGATCTTTTTCACTTGAGATGTTTGCCTCGCTATACTTGTACATGCATGATTTTTTTTTAATTCAGAAGCAGAATTTTACACTGATTCAATATAATATAATGGATGGAAAACTGAATTTGGAAGAAGATGACCTAGATTAAGATCACATTTACTCATTTATCATTTCATATATCCAATCAGTTGTCAGACCATTTCAAGTCTACCTGTAGAGCATCTCACATCTACTTAGTTACTAAACATTATTGATTCTACCTCTACAATATCTCTCTCATTCCTGCCCTCTCCATTCACATAGCTAACACCCTAATTTAGGGTGTGTATCCAAATCAATCCTTATGAAGTTTCAAGATGTTAGAGTTGAGCTATCTTTCTTGCCTACCAAAACCTTTTCGAATCCCATTCCAGTCTCTCAGTAAGTTAGCTATCCCTCCCAGCTTTGTGAATTCTAAATTTTGATAAACATGCCCATCTCTGACTTCACTTAACTCACAGATAAAAGTCAACAGAACAATGCAAAAAAGGAGAAATCCTTTTGCCATGCCACTAGATGTTTTCCTCTAATATAGGCCAAACTCAATTTTTCACTTGCTTCCTGACTATGTAGGGCATGACTGTGTTTTGTAATCCACCTGAGTCTGCTGGATGGCACCTTCCAAATGCCCTTTTGTTGTTTTTCAGTTGTTTTGGTTGTGTCCTACTCTTTGTGACCCCATTTGAGGTTTTCTTGGCAAACATACCAAAGTGGTTGGCCATGTCTTTCTCCAGCTCATTTTACAGATGAGGAAATTGAAACAAATTGAGGTAAGTGACTTGTTCAAAGTCACACAGTTAAATAAGTGTCTGAGGCTGGATTTGAAATCAGTTCTTCCTGACTCCAGGCCTGGTATACTATATCCACTACACCACTTAGCTTCCCTTGCCCTGCCTCCCATCAAAATGCTCTGTCTCCTACTAAAACTTATATGTCTTTATTCCCTTTGTTATTCTAGCTCTAGTCTCTGCTAAGCAACAGACAGACATCTGATGTGCTAGTACTATGGTGCTAATGGATTACTGTGGTCTCCTTCTAGGTCTATTAATAGAGGCTTCCTGAGAGGCAGAGCCAAGATGACAGTGGTAAGAAGCAACGTTTCTGACAACTTCTCTAAATAAATCTAGAAAATGCGCCAGATTGGATCCTTAATGGGAAATCCAGAAAAAAATTTACAGTAAGTCATTTATCCAACCCAGCCTGACTTACAGGAAGAGATGAGAAGATATGTGGACCCTGGGGATGGATCAGGACAGGCTGCCAATGGAGCATGCCATCACACAGGAGAGAATGTACACTGAGGAAAGAGGAGATTCTAGACCCATACCAGGGTACTATAATAGGAACAGAAGCCAACTGGTGGCTTTATTACCTGCTATCTATTCCTACCTCACAGATTCAGAATGAGATGAGAATAGAAGATAAACATGATAGAGGGATGGGGAGATCCAGGCAGGATTCTTGAGAAAGGAACAAAGAAGTTCAGAAGCCAACAAAGCAACAGGGTTGCACTTGAAGCATCTTGCTGTATAATTAGAACTTGCTCCCCAGGACTCTAATCCAAGCTTCCCATGTTCCTTCTCATGTTATGTGCTAATGTAGAGAGGATATAAGTTTTTTGTCGCTCTGCCCTCTCTCTCTTTTCCCCTGATTGTGGCTGGGAAAGTTGGGTGAGTGCCAGCAAGAGAATTTCACTCACATGGGTTTTACTTAGGTTTTCATACTTTTGTTCTTTTATTTCTCCTACTTCAAGTGGTTATTAATAAATCTTATAAAATATAATACCTGGAGTTATTGGATATTAATTTTAATCTTACATTTTTGGTGAGCCATGAAGAGATAGGATTCTCGAATATTTTTTAAGAAAACCTTTGAGTAAAGGATAGGGAGCAGATATATTTTGTTCCTGCTGATAAGCTGTTTTTCACCATACTCTTTTGTTTTGTTTTTTTCCTTTTTTACCAATTGTCCTGCTCTGGGGCTCCTGGACAAAACTGAAAAGCATCCCACTATTTCTGCTATCCACAAGCTATTGCAGTTCACGCCTTGCTCCCCTCACTGCCTCAGTGGCCTCCCTACCATTGCTGTTTGCCCAAAGTTCTGAGAGCTGTTTGGAAGCACTTTCTTTTTCCTGTTGGGAGGGTAAGATCCAAATCCCACTGGGCTACCCCCCCCCCCCACACACACACACACGGGTCTCAAGCCTATGCTAGCCGTTTTTAAGCAGGGGAACACAGCATGAAACAGCCAATCCACACAATCCACCCCAACCCTAGCCTGGCTAACCCAGGGGGGCTTCCATGCTCCTGGCTGTGGGGGTGGAGACTGAGGTGTCACAGGGTCACTGGCTTTACCCCTAAAATGAGGAAGGGATGAAACTCTTCTCCCACACATTCCTTGGGAGGCTTTTACTCCTAGCCAGGGCATACTAGGCTAGCACCACCTACAGAGAGAAAATAGATTTGCAACCAATTTAATAAGTAGAATTGCAAGCGTGGTCCAGTTTCCTGCCTATCTCAAATAGCTCCTGTTCTCAGAGAGTGTTACCAAGCTCTCACAGCTCACAGTTTTTGGATGTCATTTCTTGCTATTGTTCCTGGGGTTTCTTGTATTGATAGGATACTGATCTCTCCCTCGGAGACACGATGGTTGATAGGAGAAATCTCAGGAACAAGGCCATTGGCTTCCAACAGAAAGTCCTTTAACCCAGGCAGGAAGTGATCCCTTCAAACTCCAGAAGAGACAGGAACACTCCCCCTTCCAACTCTTGGAGTCCCCTTAAATCCTTTCCTTACATTCCTTGTAACCTTTCCTGTTCTGTTCCATCTCCAGCTATGCAGAGTAAATCAAAAACATCTGCAAAATCTTTTTCCCTTGCTTTCTATCTTTTCACTTCCTTCTGTAATGCAGGGAGGAGGAGAATGGCTGGGACACTTGAGGATAAATTCTATTAATAAAAATTAAGAATGCCATGAAAAAAAAGATCCTAGATTTCGTATTTCAAAAATTCTAAAACCATATTTGCCAAGAAAGTGATCTCCTGTATTGATGGAAGGAGTTTCCTCATCTGGGAGTTCCCCTGTATAAGTGAAATCATAGGTCCCTAGCCCATATTCATTCTGCAAAAACTTATCTAAAATCCAGCCTCAGACACTTCCCAGCTGTGTGACCCTGGGCAACTCACTTGACCCCCATTGCCTACCCTTACCACTCTTCCACCTATAAGTCAATACACAGAAGTTAAGGGTTTAAAATTAAAAAAAAAATTAAAAAAAAACTTATCTATATGCTTGTTTTCTTCCCTGTTAGGATGTTGCCTTCTACTTATGACAAAGAATGTTATCTATATCCAGAGAAAAAACTGTTCAAGTCAGATGCAGATCAAAGTATACTATTTTCACAATAGTTTATTTATGGTTTTATTTTAGAATTTGGGTTTTACATGAGTATTTTCTTACAATGATGATTTATTTGGAAATATGTTTTGCATGATGATACTTGTATAAGCCAGATCAAATTGCTTACCATATCTAAGAAGAAGGAAAGGAGGGAGGGAGGGAAACATTTTGGATCTTATAATTTCATAAAATGTATGTTGAAAATTGTCATTACATGTAATTGGGAGAATAAATTATCTTTGAATTGAAAAAAAAAAGAATGTTGTTTTCTTGAAAGTAGAGTTTGCATTATTGTTTGTTTGTTTGATTTCCCAGCAACTAGTACAAAACTTGGCAAATAGGCACTTATTATATGCTTATTCATTGATTGTCCCTGGAGGTCAAGTCAAGATGAACAAATGTTCCCTCTTTGACATCCTCAGTGAGGCTTATCCAACTCCCAGACCTGGAGGAAGGAAGAGTTCACTAACTCTCCATTATCTCTTCTTCTTTGAGACAGGTGAGATGGTTAGAAGTATTTCATTTCCAGATCTAAAGCCTAAAGCTTTATAACTTGTACTTAGTGCTCCTTGTTCTACCATCTGGGGTTTAAATGAATTAAACCCATTCCTTCTTCCTCATGATAGCTGCTACTGTGATCTAACTGGCAGCACTGAAAGCATTTGAGATATCCACTTTGACTACTTCAAGATATTTTCAAAGAGACAGAGTCAAAATGGTTTCTGTGCCATCATGTAGGGACACTGTTTTTGGATGTTGGTGAGGATAATAGACCTCTTTTTAGATGTAGGTCAAAATCTTATTTCTTCTCTGGCCCCCTTCTCAGGATCTCCTCATTCTGGTAATATTTCCATTCTTCTCTCCATATCTCTGACAAAGCCCTCATGAAATGTTCTCTAAGGCCCTTATCCTTTCCTAACTCAACATGGTATTTATTGTCTGAATTCCACTTTTAGAATTTGGTTATGATTTGCTCTAGAATTTTGAAAAATTTATTCAGGAAAATAAAGTCACAGAATTTCATAAGTAGAAAACTCAAAGTTCAGTTAGGTCAGAGAGGTACCAGGGGCACAGTGAGTGACTATAGTCTTGGATTAGACCCAGAAGACCAAAGTTGTAATCCTACCTCCAACATTTACTAGCTGTGACTATGGGCCAGATATTTACCTCTTTGATCCAATTTCTTCAGAAGTAAAATAGAGATAATATCACCTATCTGCCCATTTTTGTTTTGAGGTCCAAATTCCCAAATTGGGCAATAACATATCTTAGGCTACATACAAATGGCAGCTGTTATTAATATTATTATTAACTTGTCCATCCTGTACTGCAACAAGAATCTCATTTCCCTATCTAGATGGCAATATCAACAAGAACAAGAACTACAAGTTATGGTTCTTTTGTTTCACCCAGGTGATAGATCCATAAGAACTCCCCAATCCCATTGAGGCAAGGAACAGCCAGAAAAAGACATATCTTGCTAAGATCTGCCTAGACCAAGCAAGGACCAGTCATGAATTCACAGGTGCAGCAAAACTTGACTTGAGTACAACTGCCTTCTCTTAATTGGCTTAAAACATTTTTTACAGATTATAATATTATTGACAAGTTTAACATAACCTTAAGGCTTTATCTTGGACAGAATCACCTCCATACTTTTCCTACATATCCTGATATAAATTCTATTCCCAGGAAATTCCTGACTGGTTATCACAAACTTTGAGTTATGTCACAAAGACAGAATGACCTTCTTTACACTGGCACCATCACTATCTCATGCCTTGGACAACACACTGAAGACAAACTTTGTAGATTACTATTGATGAATGTATTTACTCCTTTATGCAGCTGGGTACCTTTAATTGGCCTGCATAGTTTGATAAGGCTTATATACTCTTAATTGTCATACATAAAATATGTGTTTCAGACATGTTATCCTTTCCTTGATGTTTGATGTCGGCAATTAGCAATGTGTACTTCTGACCTGCAACTTCCTTGTTCATGGAATGTCTATATACCACATTTGAATGTACAATAAATGGAGCTGCATGATGCATTCACCAGTTTTCCATCTACTCAGTTAATCTCAGCACATCCACCTCTCTGACTCTTTCTCCCTACTCTTGTTCTGTCTCTTGTTCTTTAGCTCACAATCACACACTCTCTCACTCAGAGTCCAGAACTTAGCCTGCTGTTTTGAACACATTCAATTCCTAACCAGCCAAGTTTACCATAGCTAGAAGGGGGTTGGCTTTTACCTGCATCCTAACAGCAGCTTTCTCTAAGAACCCACTCAAGGGCTCCCATGATCAGCCCGCCACACCCAGGAACCAACATGACTGAATATATAATAGGCACTTGGGCCACAAAACAAACAAACAAAAAAAAATGAAGAGAAAAAAGACACCTTAAAGGTTCTCTTCTTCAACTCCTCTATTTTTCACATGTGAAAACTGAGTAAAATGATCTCACCAAAGCACAGAATTTCAGATTTGGATAGGACAAGAGAGGTCATCTAACCTTCTAATTTTCAAGTAAGGATCCTCTTGAACATAATTTTAGAGAGCAGTTCATCAGGTTTTTTGAAAAGACCTTCAAGGAGAGGGAACCCAGGACTTCCTCAGAAAGGCCACTTCACTTGTTAAATCATTCAGTTATATCAGATTCTTTATGACCCTGTGGACCTTACTGTCCAAGGGATTTTCTTGTCAAAGATACTGCAGTGGTTTGCCATTTTCTCCTCCAATTGAGGCAAACAGAAGTTAAGTACCTTGGCAAGTAGAGGTTAAGTGACTTATCTATCCAGGATCACATAGCAAATAAGTGTCTGAGGTCAAATTTGAACTCAGGTCTTCCAAATTCCAGGCTCAGAGCTCTATCTACTGAGCCACCTTGCTGCCTCCTTATGGGTAGCTGTAATTCAAAGCTTTAGAATTAGAAGGAACCATTGATATCATCTAGTCCACTCCTTTATTTTACAGGTGAGCAAATTTAGTTTCATATCACCTAAATGATCTTGCCAAGGTTCTCCAACACGTCAGCAGCTGAGCTGGGTTTTTAATCCAGTTCATCTGGTCCCAAATCTAGTGCTGGAGTCTAAACTTGCCTTTTGCAGCTTCTATCTCTTGTTCTTAGTTCTGCCTTCAGGGAAGATGGAATTTGTGTTCTTTCTAACTCTTCTTCTCAGGTTAAACTTTCCCATTTGAGAATTAAGCTCATCTTCATTTGGAATGATCTCAAGACCCTTCACTATCTTCCTCTGTACATTCTCTAGCTCATTGCTGTCTATAAATATGTAGCCTTCCTAAAATGCATTGCCCCAAGGGCATCAGGATAACACAGTGGGAGGGCCTGGGTTCAAAACTGGCTTTAGATACTTCCTGGTTGTGTGATGCTAGGAAAGTTGCATAACCTCAATTACTTAGCCTTTGCCACTCTTGTCTTAAAATGGATAAATAAGACAGAAAGTAAACATTTAAAAAAATGTATTGTCCCCAACATGAACACTATCTTTCAAATGAGATTGGTCTAAAATAGAGTATTGGTTCCAAGACAGAAGAGCAGTAAGGGCTAGGCATTGGGAGTTAAGTGACTTGTCCACTGTCACATAGCTAAGGAATATTAGAGGCCAGATTTGATTTAAGGACCTCCCTTCTCTAGGCTAGACTCTATCCACTGAGCCACCTGGCTACTCCCTCAGAGTTCTAGTGGGAGAAGAGATGAAATCTTATTCATTCCAGTTAAAGATAGCTCATTAGTATAACATTTCTCTCATTGTCTGTTGCTTATCTGTAGCTGGCAAAGGGCCAAAAGGACTTCTCTTAACTTAGCACATTGTCTCTTGATGTAGCCTTAATTTAGGAGTGTTATGGGTAAACTGGAGCTGTTGTTAATAAGCTGAAGTGGTTATTGATAAGCTAAAACTGTTATTGATAAGCTAAAACTATTATATTAAACCTATTTTGTAGGTGGTTGTTAGGGGGTTAAACTATTGTGCAGGCCCTTGATAAGCATACTGAAGCAGTTTGATACAACCCTTATTTATTTATAATAGAGGTGGGATAGTAAAGAGAAGGATAGAAAGTAAGAGAGTATTTATCTTATCTTTAACTACTATGCCTATAGATCAAACTGGAGAATATAGTTCTTAAATTATATTACTATGCCTATATTAACACCTTATAACTAAATCTCTAATAAACTTTAAGCTAGAATCTTCTTGCCTGCAGGAACAGGCCTAAACTAAGCTACACTCACTAAACTAAGATTAAATTTCTATCTAACTTTCTTAAACTAAATTAACAAGTCTTTCTTCTTTAAACCACCTTAACTTCTTATCTGAAAACCAAAAGCTGCCAGATGCCAACTGTCAGAGAGACCTCTTGACAGAGAGAGAACCTGAAGAGTTCAGGACTCCTCTTCCCTCAAATCCAAATGGCAGACAGTCCAGCTGCTCGAACAGATATCAGTCACTGACTTCTTCCCAACTAAATTCCCAATTAAAGATCAAACTCTAAATCTTCACTGCCAATTTCTCCTGATATATAGAGAAAACTCCACTAGCACCTTCCTACTCCTCTCCAACTGAAAACAGAGCAAAATGGAGTATCTAACCAACTCTCTTCACTGGTTTTATGATTTTCTCTTTAAGAGCCCAAAGTAGGACTTCTCTGTTCCTTCTTAAAGTGACAGTCAGAGCTGTTTCTGCCTCTTACGGAGACAACATACAAATTAAAACCTTCTTCTGACCTAAAACTTCTGCTCCTAATGAGATAGAGTGAAAATATGAAATTCCTTCTAACAGGAGACACTTTTGGCAAATAGCTTCTCTGTCCTCCCTTGCATTTTTTGCTCCTGTTTCTTATTTATTATTCCCATACACTGGCCATTTACATATTTATTATACTTACCAGTGGGGTGGTCATGAGGAATATAACAAGACACAATTTCATCACAGTTATCTATTAAGATACTCTGGGTCCCGGGCTTCAGGGATCTAAAGACCTGTCATGTGGAAGGGGAATTCAACTTGACCTGTCCCAAAGGATTGAACCAGAAGCAAAATAGACAAGCCATCGAGAAGCTATTTGGACCAATATAAGGATAAAAGTCACAAGATCAGAGTAAGCTCAGAATCAGAGTTGAGAGGGGCCATAGAGCCAGCCAGTCCAACCTATGCCTGAAGAAGAATGCCTTTTACTTCCTAAATTTAGTTTTCTCCAAGGTAGAATAAAGGACTTTGGGAGTCATTTCACTAAAGGAGAGATCTTGAGTCAGAAGCTGGATTATTGTTTGTCTAGTTCATTGTAAAGGGGATTTCTATTGACTTGTGAGTTGGACTGGATGTCCTGTGGGGGCTTTTCCAACTCTGCCAAGTTGTTTTTTAAATTTGTTGTTGTTATTTAGTCATTTCAGTTATATCTGATTCTTCTTTTCTTGGCAAAGATTCTGGAGTGGTTTGCTATTTCCTTCTCCAGCTCATTTGACAGATGAGAACACTGAGGCAAATAGCATTAAATGATTTGCCTGGGGTCACATAGCTACTAAATATCTAAAGTTGGATTTCAACTCAAGTCTTTCTGATTCGAGATGCAATGAACACTCTATCCACTGTGTCACCTAGCCTCCCCTCTCATGTAATTACCAGGTGGCATTTTTAGAGGTGTGCTAGTAAATATTTAGCAGCTTTCAAGGTGGTGAGGAAACATATAGGACCCACTTTTAAAAAATTCTTACTGATATTTTCTATTTTTTACATCACTAGTATCCCATGTCCCCTTTCCCCTCACATTTCCCCTCCAGAGAACCATCTCATATTACAAAGGATAGTTTTGAAAGAAGAAAAAAAATGAGCACATTTGATCAATACACTAAAAAATTCTGAAATCATGCGCGATGTGTAATAGCTTTGACCTCTCATCTCCATGAAAGGGGAGTTTGGGGTTGTCTTCTCATATCTTTTCATTCAAATCCCACTTGATCTTCATGATTTTGTTACATTTCATTTGATCTTTGGGTGTGTCATTCTTTCCATTAACATTGTTGTAGTCACTGTGTACATTGAATTCTTGGCTCTGTTTAATGTTATCGGTGCAGAAGTTTTTCCAGTTTCAAGTACCTTCTTTCCCTGTTTACATAGTATTATGTTTCTTCAGTTATATTCATCTTTTTTCCAGGGTGGCCCTATTTCCACTGGCTTTCTTCTCCTCATCCCTGATTCCTTCTTTTTGCTATCCTTTTCCGTTTAAAGTTTGTTTGTTAGTCATTTTTCTTTCCTCCTTTTATTTGGTTACAAATTTCTTCCTCCTGTTTTCTTTTCTTAGTCAAGTAGATTCCTTAATCTCTCTTCCCTTTCAGCTAGTTCTGTTCCTTAGTTTTAATTTTAATTTTTTGTGCTCCTTTCCAAAAGGATTTCTCTCACTCTCTTCATTATATTTCTTTTCTTTTTATTTTTTCTAAACCCTCATTCTCTGATTCATTACCTCTATAATCTTCTGATCTCTTTCTTTTCTACATATTCTTCATGAAATTAAAACTTCCAAGGTATCTATTCTAGGATCTCCCTCTAAATGCTTTCTCCCCCTGACTTGTAGAGTTTGCCCCATGGATTTCCAATTGCCATTGTGCCTCACTTCCAGAACAAGGTCAATTATTGCATGTCAAGAGAAGACAATGGCCAATGTTAGAGCTCCTCCTTCATGTCCCTGGTATTGAAGCCCACCACTGATGGATACCCTCTATTGTTAACTTTTTTCCTCCTACATTTGCCTGGAAATCTCTTTCCTATGTCCATGCTCTCTTCAAGGTGTCAATTGTCCCTAAAGGTTCCAACTCTCCTTCTTCCCAGGACCAGTAGACTTAAAAACAACAACAATAACAACAAAAACTATTATATTCTGTCTTAGAATCAATACTGTGTGTTGGTTTCAAGACTGAAAAGTGGTAAGGCTAGGTAATGAGGGCTAAGTGATTTGCCCAGGCTGACATAGCCAGGAAGTGTCTAAGGCCAGAATTAAATCCAGGACCTCCCCTCTTTAGGCTGGACCTCTATTCACTGAGTCTTCCAGCCAAACTCCTAGAAAACCAACTGCATTCATTGCCTCTGTTTCTATTCCTCTTACTTCTTAGTCCTTTGCAATCTAGATTCAGACATCACCACTCAATTGAAACTACTCTCTCTAAGATGACCAGATCCTGAGGACATCTACGTGGTTCAGTGGATAGAGAGCCAGGCCCAGAGATGGGAGGCGCTGTCAAGTTTGGCCTCAAACACTTCCTAGCTGTGTGACCCTGGGCAAGTCACTTAACCCCCATTGCCTAGCCCTTACCACTCTTCTGCCTTGGAATCAATACTCAGTATTGATTCCAAGATGGAAAGTAAGGTTTTTAAAAAAAATATATATATATGTATATATATATGTATATATATACATATATATATTACCAGATCCTTAACTGACAACTTTGACAGTCTTTTTTTTTTTCTTGAATGGATCTTCTCACTAATTGTGGGAATCCTACAAAGCCCTCTCTTGGGTCCTTTCCTCTTTTCTCCACCCCTTCCTCCCTTCATCTCTCTTCCCTATTTCAAGCATTCAATTTAAAATAACAGATAACCGGCAGAAGCCTAACTTGTCTATTTGGAAAGGTTTGTAGCAACCACTGGTTGAAATAAAAAAATAAAAGCACCTTTAGCTAACCACATATCTCTCAGTCCTTACTCTTCTCTCTGCTGTTTTCGACACTGTTAATTAACATTTCTTTTCGGATGTTCTCATTTCTCTTGGTTTTCATGACACTTTGTCTTTCCTAACTTCACTTCCTTTTGCTATAGATTTATCTAGATCATAACCTCTATTCTGAGCATTGTTCTCCTTCCTCTATCTTATCTCACCAGGTGGTCTCAACAATTCCCATGTGTCTGATTACCATCTCTTTGAAAATTATTTTTAGATTTATATATCGATTTCTTTTCTTTCTCAGTGAACTCCAGTCCCACATTGCCAAATGCCTTTTAGATTATCTCAAACTGTGTGTCCTACAGGCATCTCAAACTTAGTATATTTGAAACCGAACTCATTATTTTTCTTGAAAATTCTCTTTTCCTCCCAACTTTCTTGTTACTGGGATGGACAACACCATAGTTAACCAGACTCACAACTTCGACTCCTTATTTGCAGTCACCCCATACATTCAATTTGTTTTCAAATCATATTGTTTTGCCCTTCACATAATTTTTCATAGCTCTCCTTCTCTTCTCTCACACAACTCCTTCTTAGTAGAGGCTCTCTTCACCTCTTCTCTAGCTATTGCAGTGGCTTCTGATTGGTCCCCCTTTCCTCAAGCCATTCCTTGTTCCAAAATACTTTCCACTCAGCTGCAAAAACTATTTTCCTAAAGTATAGGCCTGTCTTTTAAAATTCTCTACTCAATATAATTCAATAGGACTCAATTCCAATCCAACCTTCTCCAGAAGGTCTTTCCTGGTCTCAGTAGTTGCTAATGCCTTCTCCTCTGAGATTTCCAACTACTCATATATATCTTATATATGTTATTTTCCTGAATAGAATATGAGCTCCTTAATACCAAGGACAGTATTTTTGCATTTCTTTAGGTACCAAGTACCAAACAGTACCTGGCACATTCATAAATGCTTGCTGGCAAATTGACTGAAAGAAGAAGGGAAGGAGTCAATAAAAAGGGAAGACCAAAGATTAAAGGGGATGGTAGGAATTACTGAGGGGTTTATCTAGAGAAGATGGAAGGGGTTGAGCTGAGGAGCAAAAAGATGAATGATCTCATTATTGGATTAGAGGAAAGGGGAAGAACGTCAGCTATGAATCCCTTTGGAGACAGTTCCTCCATGACTCTTCACCTACCTTCAGTTTGGAGTGGGAGTGGGGGCTGTGTAGGTAAAATCAACCCAAATCTTAGAGAAGTAACTATTAGTGCTCAAATCCTAGTAGTTCATCCAGTTAAATGTGATGATGAGAATAAATATATATTGAATTGAACTCCACTGAATCCTAATAGTTCCTGCATGTTTCCCCTTCTTCTCCCTCGGAGTTTTCTCTTTTAAAGAAGTTTAAGAATAACTAAAAAGGGGGGTCACTGGGTGACTCAGTGGATTGACAGCCAGCCCCAGAGATGGGAGGTTCTAGGTTCAAATTTGGCCTCAGACACTTCCTAGCTGTGTGACCCTGGGCAAGTCACTTGGCCCCCATTGCCTAGCCCTTACCACTCTTCTGCCTTAGAACCAAAACACAGTATTGATTCTAAGACAGAATGTAAGGGTTTTTAAAAAAAGAATAATTAAAAAGGATAAGTAATTGCTTAGACTGCATGAATAAAGAGTAGAAAGAGGCCAGGGCACCATACCAGTGGACTTAATTCATTCAAAAATTTTCCCAGCAGGGGGAGCTTGTGCACTTTGTAAAAGACATTGGGCTCCATCCCAACTGAACCAGTTGCCCCTTGTCCCTAAACCCTTTCCAGGATGAGTTAGAGTGAGGTAGTCTAGAGAGGGATCACAGAATCCTAGATTTAGAGCTGCAAAGGATCATAGATGTCATATAATGCAACCTCCTCATTTAAAGATGAGGAAACTGAGGCTCACAAAAGTTATATGACTTGCCCAAGGTCCCACCAGTCATATCAGGGGAAGGATTTTAACTCAGAGCCTCTGACTCCAAAAGTAAAACTATTTCCATTATACAATAGCAAGGAAGATGTAGAAGAAAAGGAAGGGAAGGGCCGAACAACCTGTTTTTTAGTTGTCTCTTCAGGGTCTAGGGATTCAAGATGTGATAATCCAGACCTCTTGCTCCTTGCTTCTCTATTGATTGCCCTTAGGAAGAACCAAAACAGGCCTTGAGATGAAAATAAAATCTGGGAAAAGGCTGGATTCAGAGAATTGAAACTTGTGAATATTAATTACTAGTTACTTTGATTTCCTGAAGTAGAAAAAAACGTAACACATCAGATAGAGAACCATGCTTAGAGTCAGGAAAACAAATTCAGATTCTTTTTCCATACTTACTAGCTTTCTGATACTGGACAAATCTTTTCAGTCACAGTTTCCTGATCTGTAAAATTAAGGGGTTGGACTCAGTGGCCTCCGAAGTCAATTTCTAGCTCCTAATCTGGGACTCGTTGATCCCTGAGATATTCACTGGAATTAGCAATGCCCACAACCTACCCTTAATACCCTTTCCCTATAAAAATCACCAGTTTCCACTGAGCCCTGCTACAGAATGTCCTACTCCTATTTCTCCCCCTTTTTGTGAAGATTTGAGGGAGTGATTCATCAAATATCTCAGTGTTGTTTATAGCTTTAATAGCCCTAAAACAGCATGAAGACTTTCTGGGTCATCCTGTCCATGAACAGAATTCCACAAGTCATATATATCAATAGCATTAGGCTCCCATTTATATATGGGAAATAGAAGCTCTGACTTCAACGGAAAACTCCTGAATAAAGTTTTGGTGTTTAACAAGCCTACACATGTAAAAGGGGTGCTCCAGTGTCATATAATGTTGATCTTCAGCTCTACTTTGGCCAGAAGGTAGAAATGTTTCCTGTGTCTTTAAGAGAAAAGGTATTTCCCAAATCTTTTATTAAGCCATAAAATAAATGACATTTGCCAGAAGTTGGGGGTCACTGGTTTTATTTTATATGGATGGGAAAAAATTAATAAACAATACAGCTATAGACATCAAAAGAGGTAGCAGTCTGAAATGTCAGCCACCTATGCCTGTATCTAGCAGAGAAAAGAATAGGCATTCCCCCCCAATCTCCTCCTTGGGAGAGAGGGAGGTTAGGAAGTGAATCTTTGGACCAGTGTTAGGGGCAGAAGGAGCTAACCACAATTCTAAGGACAAAGTGAATCATTACAAACACCCTCTGGCCCCACCCCTGACTTGTTTCTAAGATGGGAAGCAATTTAAATAAGATCAAACTAGTTTTTAGGAAAAATATGACTTGAAACCAGGTCTTCTGATCCCTAGTGCTTTCTTTCACAAGGTGAGTTAGAGGCAGAACCCTCACTAAAACACATTTCCTGACTCCCAGTCTAGTGTTTGATCTGCCAAACCAAATGAGGCTATTGCTAAGTTCTACTACATTTCTAAATCAGTGATTGAATATTTTTTTTGCCACCCTCCATTTTTAGGAGAAAAGGAATTAAAATAATAGTCTGATACTTGGAACTTAGCTTCTCTGAAGGCACAGTCTTAAGTCACTGTAGATTTAGACCAATCTCAGTCATCTCTAGTACATATATTAACAGTCCTGAGTAATCATAGTTTTTACTTGGCATAATAACCTGAGATTCTGCCAGATCCTGAATCAGCAAAATGGGATTCAATTTGAAATCTGACTGCACTTAAGAAGGCAGGAAACCTAAGAATTAATTTCAGAAATCTTTACAGCAGTCACTGGTTATAACAACAACAACAAACAAACAAAGGATCTTTAGCTAGTCACAAATTTCAATTTGCCAAAAAATGCCATTCTTAGCAAATTAATAATGATAATTGAATTTTATATTGTGCTTTAAGGTTTAGATAGCACTTTATAAACATTGCCTCATTTGTTCCTTTTAACAATCCTATGAGGTAGATAAATGGAACTATTATTGCTTTCATTTTGTAGATAAGGAAAGTTAGAGTTATTTGCTGAGTCAGAACAGTCAACAGCAGAAGGAAGGGAAAGGAACTTGCCTCATATTGTTTCCCCACTGAAAGATTAAGATTCATACAGTTCTTGAGTTGGAAGGAATCTCAGAAGCCATTGAGTCCAACCCCTTCTTTTTACAAATGAAGAAACTGAAGCACAAAGAGGTTAAATGACGTGCCTTAGGATCACACAGCTAGCAAATATCTGAGGCAAGACTTGATTTCTCCCCAATTCCAAGCCAAGAAGTTTGAAAACAATATTCCCTAAGTGTCTCTCAGTTCCTACAATTCAACCAATGGTTATTGAATTTCTTACTAGATGCATGGTACTATTCTGCTCAGTGCAGTGGTGGGGAGATGATAAAGGTAAATCTGAGGATTATAGGACCTACTGGTAAGGGAAATGTGAGGAAGGAAAATCTTTTTAATATAAAATAGAATGGGCTAAGGATATAGCCAATACAATGAGATTCTCAGAAGGAAGAAGTGCTGCTTCTCTTTATGCCTAATTTAAAAAATTAATTAATTTTTTCCAATAATAAATGTCTATTTTCAATCCCACCACAGCTACCCAATTGGGGGGAGATTTTTTTCCCTTTTACAAAGATGCATCATCAAACAAACTAATTCCCACACTGATCATGTCCAAAAAATATATGTTGCAATCTGTACCCAGTTCATCACTTTTTTGTTAGGATTTGAGTAGCATGTTTTATACTCACAGTTCATCACTTCTCTGTCAGGATCTGAATAGCATATATCAGCCTAGGTCCTTTATAATTGAGGTTTTTATTATGTTCACAAGAGTTCTTAAGCCTTTGAAAATTAATTTTAGAATGTTGTTGATTTTGTAAAATATGTCACTCTTGGTTCTTAGTATTTCGATTTGCATCAGTTCATAAAAGTCTTCAAAAGTTTCCCTCACACTGCCCTTTTCATTTCTAACAGTAGAATTCCATTACATTCATATGTTATGATTTGTTCAGTCATTCCCCAATTGATGGAAAGCTTTTAGTTTCTAACTCTTTCTTTTTTTTTACTTTATTTTAAAATATTTTCCCATGTTTACTTGATTCATTTTCTTTCCCTCCTTTCTTCCCTACCCCCTCCCAGAGCCAATAAGTAATTTCATTGGGTTGTACAAATGTTGTCACTTGTTACCTATTTCCATATTATCATTTTTGCTATAGAACAATTTTTTAAAACCTAAACCCCAAATCACATACTCATATATACATGTGATAAGTGATGTCATATGTTTTTCTTTTGCATTTTTACTCTCATTGTTCTTTCTCTCGATGTGGATAGCATTCTTTTACATAAGTCTTTCATGAGTGTCCTGATTTGTTGTGTTAGGCCTGAAAGGTGACTGGGTATAAGAGGTGATAAAAATAGCAACACCTAATGAATGGCAGTAAAGACCTCCGACCAGTAACATCTGGTGAATGGATGATAGGAAGCATGTGTTAACATCCAGCTCCCCAAGTTCCTGGAACTCAAACTGTATAAAAGCTGGTTAGAGCTCTCATTACCTGTTCCATTGTGGGACCCAAGCTCAAGCTTGCAATAAAACAGTACCTCTTGCTTTTATATTATCTGGTATGCCTCCTAATTTGGGAAATCAGAACCAGGCTGAACAGTTGCATTGCTACTAGTAGCAAAGTCCATCACATTGGATTTTTCCATTTTCACCACTACTACTTAATATTGTACTAGAAATGCTAGCAGTAGAAATTAGAGAAGAAAAAGCAATTGAAGAGATCAAAGTAGGCAATGAGGAAATTTAACTATCACTCTTTGTAGATGACATGATGGCATACCTACAAGTTCCAAGAAAATCAACTAAAAACTAGTAGAAACAATCAATAACTTAGCAAAGTTGAAGAGTACTAAATAAACCCACATAAATCATCAGCATTCCTATACGTTTCCAACAGAGCTCAACAGCAAGAGTTAGAAAGAGAAATTCCATTTAAAATTACTCTAGATAAGATAAAATACTTGGGAATCTACTTGCCAAGAAAAATTCAGGAATTATCTGAACATAACTACAAAACACTTTTCATTACATCTAAACAGTACCCTTGCATTTACCAATCAATTGGATCCTTTGCTCATTTATTTCCTATTATGTTTCATACTTATCTGTTATACTGATTGACTCCTGTTTATTAATTAGTACCAAATTATCTTGATGCTTATTGCTTTATAATATAATTTGAGATCTGATACTGGTAGGTCACCTTCTCTCACATTTTTAAAATTATTTCTCTTCAAATTATTAAACTTTTGCTCCTACCAATGACTTTCATCATTATTTTATCTAATTCTATAAAATAATCCTCTGGCAGTTTAATTTGTATGGCACTGAATGAATTTATTAATTTAGACAATATTCCCATCTTTGGTCTATCCATGATTGATGATGATTATTATTTAGGTCTGACTTTATTTGTGTAAAAATCTTTCATAGTTGCAATAAGATAAAGAAAACACCAAAATATCATATAGATTATGAAGTTAGTTTAAATATAATTTCTCTATTTCTTCCTTTGAATTTTGTTAGTAATATATATAGAGAAATGCTCATGAAGTATGTAATTTTATTTTATATTTTGCAACTTGACTGGATTTATTGTTTCAATTAATTTCTGTCAACTTTCTGGGATTCTCTAAGTGAATCATCATATGATATAACTGATATCTATATCATATCATTTTCATTTAATAATCACCAGAGGACTATCATATCTAATTTTTCTAAAATTCTATCCTGATCTTTAACCTCTTTCTTACTCATTTTTTTTGTTAGATTTGTCTAGTTTTCAAAGTAGTACATTGAGGTCCTCCACTATTATGCTTTTTTTAAAAACCCTTATCTTCCATCTTAGAATCAATACTGTGTTTTGGTTTCAAGGCAGAAGAGTGGTAAGGGCTAGGCAATGGGGGTTAAGTGACTTGCCCAGGGTCACATAGCTGGGAAATGTCTGAGACCAGATTTCAACCTAAGACTTCCCTTTTCTAAGCCTAGCTCTCAATCCATTGAGTCATCCGACTGACCCCCTTCTCTATTATACTTTATTTCTCCATATAACTCATTTAACTTTTTCTTTAAGAACTTAGATATGCCAGTGTGTGTGTGTGTGTGTGTGTGTGTGTGTGTGTGTGTGTGTGTAGTATTGATATTAATTTATTGCTATAGTATCACTTAGAAAAATGTGGTTTCCTTTTTAATCTATTTTAATCAATTCTATTTTTGCAGCCACCTTGTCTAAGATCATAATTGTTGCCCCTGGTTTGTTTGTTTATTTGTTTTTTTGCTTTAGCTGTTCAATAAATCTTGCTCTGGCTCCTGATTTTAACCCTGTATGAATCTTTACATGTCAGGTGTATTTCTTGTAAAACACATGTTGTTGGATTCTACTTTCTAATTCATTCTGCTAACTTCTTCCATTTTATGGATGATTTCATCTCATTCACATTCACATTCAAGGTCATTATTTTTGTATTTCCTTCTCTCCTATTCACTTATACTGTTTATTCTTTTTGTTTTCTGCCTTCTTGTTGCAAAGAAAGAGCAGGTGATAAGCAAAGAGTTTGCTCAGTACCAGAGCTCTAGGATTAATGTAATTTCCTTCTGTTCCACTAGCACTCTTTCTTTTGCTTAGTGAGAGACCAATCACAAGTTCTTACCCTTTTTGAATTCTTCTTTTTGTGGTTAGATATTATTAGGAGTAATTCCTTTCTTAATTTACCCTACCTGTTATTCTTCCTTCCTTTCTTTTTTCCCTTTCCCTCTTAATTCTCTGTGGATTGTAAGAAGAAATTTAATTAAATAGTTTTTAATTACTTATAAGAATTCTTTTATAATAGTTTGATAAGCTGTAACTGTGTGATTTAAATAAGATAAAATAATAACAGATAGTATTAAAAGTCTCTGCAATTATGAAAGTGCGTATACCTTTCCCCTTTCCTTGCCACACACTCTGGAGGTTGTGACATGGGGAAACCAGGCCCTTAGTCTTGCAGTATCATAACCATGTCACCAGAAAAGGGAAAGGAGAAAAGCAAGGGATGGGGCATTCTGATCATAACTCATTATTAGAATCTATTCTTAAAATCCTTTTTATCAGTTCTGTTTGGGACCCTGTTCAGAATATATATTCAGAAATATGTTCAAAATACTTGACTCTATTCATAACTTCTGTTGAGTTATTGCCTCTGCTTATAAAATCTACAGAATATAGAAACTGGAAGTCTCAGAGCACATAAACCGGACATGGATGCAGTCTGGCTTATGTATTTTGAACCCACAAAAGAAAATTTAAATAGTTGCCTCAGAATTTTGGAACAATTCTTTTTTTTTTTTTCAGGATTAAAAGTAATTCTTTTTTTTTAAACCCTTAACTTCTGTGTATTGGCTCCTAGGTAGAAGAGTGGTAAGGGTGGGTAATGGGGGTCAAGTGACTTGCCCAGGGTCACACAGCTGGGAAGTGTCTGAGACCGGATTTGAACCTAGGACCTCCCATCTCTAGGACTGACTCTCAATCCACTGAGCTACCCCGCTGCCCCCCAACTAATTCTTTTTTGATATATTTTTTCCTTTCTGACAAATTCAGATGAATGTGAGGTTCAAGTATCACTCATTTTCCTACTGCCTTACATATTTGTACTTGCATGTTCAATTAAATGAAGTATTTTCCCCACCTTTCCTCTCACTTTTCCTTTCTTATAAATTCCTCCTCACCCCATGTACATTGTTTTCCATTTTATTTTAAGATCATCAAAACATTTAATAAATAAAAAAAAAACTATTCCTAGGCCACCTGTCTTATTAGAGTTCCTGCTATGACCACCCATGATAATAGAGGTCTGAGAGGTTATGTTCATCATTCTCTACTATAAAAATGTAATTATTTATCTGTATTTAGCCCTTTACAATTATTCACTTTACTGACCTCTTGATTATATTGATATGTCAAAATTTCAGTCCAGCTCTGGTCTTTTCATAAGGAATACTTGGAAGTCTTCTATTTCATTAGAAATTCATTTTTATACTATAAGATTATACTTATTTTGGGTAAATTATGCTTATAAATGCATATATTTTGCCTCTTGTAGTAACATCTTACATGCTTCCTATTCCTTTATAGTAGTGATTGCTAAATCTTATATGGTCCTGACCAAGGCTCAAGTACTTCAATTTTTCTTCCTTTCTGGCTGCTTACAATATCTTTTATTTGACCCTAAAGATCCAGAGTTTATCAATGATACTTCTGAGAGTGTTCATTTGATCATTTTTCAGGTGAGTGATTTTGAGGTAATACATAATACATTTTCTTTTTTTTTCAGTATTTTGACCTTATTTTAATATTGTGTTATGTCATGGATAATTTAAGTTCTATATGACTCATTCTAATTTCCAAGGAGTCTTTTTCTTGAGTAAGATTTTATACTTTTGTATAAAGTTTTGTACTAAGCTCTCTCTCCAAGTCTTTTCTCCATACTTCTCATTTCTTTTACAATTTTTTCCTCTAAGACTTCCATTTCACTTATAAAATGATTTTTAAACACTTGCTTCTTTTCTTCCTGGAATTTTAGTTGAGCTAGTGGCTATACTGTATTTCTCTTTGAAATTTTTCCTATAAATGTTTTAGAGTTATTCAGTCAGTCAGTCAAAAAACATTTGTTAAGCACTTGCTAAGTGCCAGGGACTATTCTAAGCCCTGATTATATAAAGACAAAAAACAATCCTTGTACTAAAGGAACTCACAATCTAATGGGAGAGACAACAACTGAAAAAATATGTACAAACAACCTATATAAAGGATGAATTGGGAATATTAATATAGGGAAGACAACAGAGGGAAAGGCTTCCAGTAGAAGATGGGATTTTAGTTGAGACTCTTAGGGAAGCCAGAAGGCTGAGATGAGGAAGGAGAGCATTCTAGGCAGAGAAGACAACCAAAGAAGATGACTAGAATTTAGAAATGGAGAATATTATTCAAGGAAAATTGTGGAGATAAGTTATAAAGGACTTTGAATTCTAAACAAAGGATTTTGTATTTGATCTTAAATATGCTAAAAAGCTACTAGAGTTATTAACTAGGGAAGTAACATTATTGGACCTTCATTTTAGGAAAATAATCATTTTGGCAGCCAAATGATGTATAGACTGGAGTTGGGGGAGACTTGTGACAAATAGACCAACTACACAGTGATTGCAATGGTATAAACATAAAGTAATTAGAACCAACAATTAAGTTTTGGCATTATTAGAAGGAAAAAGGGGACATATTCAAGAGACCTTGTGAATATGAAATTGATAGGTTTTGGCAACAGATTGGATATGAGGGGGGTGAGAGATAAGGAGCAGTTCAGGATGACATCTAGATTTCTGGTTTCAAGAACTGGGAGGCTGGTAATGCCCTCAAGAATAATAGGGTTGTTTGGAAAGGGGGAGATTTAAGGGGGAAACATAGTGAATTTAGTTTTGAACATGCTGAGTTTAAGATGTCTACTGGACATCTACTTTGTGATGGTTGAAAAGCATTTGGAAATGAGAGGCTGGAGTTCAGTAAAAATATTAGTACTAGATCAGTAGATTTGAGTGTCATCAGTATAAAGATGATAATTAATGAGAACTGATAAGATTACCAAGTGAAGAAGTATAAAGAGAAAAGAGATGAGGGACCAGAGTAAAGCCCTGTGGTACACCCACAATTAGTAGGCATGACATGGATGAGGTTACAGCAAAGGAAATTTAAAAGGGGTAATATGACAGGTAGAGAACTAGGAGAGAGTGATGTCCCAGAAACCTAGAGAGAGGTATCAAGGAGAAGAGGATGATAGATAGTGTCAAAAGATGCAGAGAAATTCAGAAGGATGACAACAGAAAAAGTCACTGGACATTTCAATTAGGAGAGCATTAGTAACTTTGGAGAGGGCAGCTTCAGTGAAATGATATGTTAGGGAGCTGGGCTATACAGGGTTAAAGAGAGAGGAGGAGAAGGGGAAATGAAGGCATCTAATGTAGACTTCTCGAGAAGTTTGGTTATGAAAGGAAGAAAAAATATAGGATGAGTGGGGTTAGAAGGGTCAAGTGAGGGTTTGGGGGTGGGGTTTGAGGATGGAAGAGATGAGGGTGAAGGATTTGGAGGGGAGGTTTGAGGATGTCTATAAGCAGTATGGAAGAAGCCAGTAGTGAGAAATTGGTTAAAGTTTAGTGATAGAAAGTACATGACATACCATCTATTATGTCTTTCAATATATAATCTGTTGGAAGATATAAGATGGAATGGGATGACTTGAGCAGATAGAGGATTTGCCTTCACAAAAAGCAGGGCCACCTTGTTATGTGAGAAAAGTGTGAAAGGGGAGATAGTAGCAGAAGGCATCTGAGTAAGTGCAGTGGTGATGGACAAAGAAAGAATTGAAGGGATGAGGAATTGGAGGTCATGGCATATATGAAAATAAGGTTTGGTATGGGAAGGCAAAAGGAGGAGTGGAAAGTGAATAGATTGTGGTCAGATAAGGGGTTTCAGACTTCTGAAATGTGGAAGTGGTGCATTTTTTAGTTAATGGAAAGATGAAGGGTATGACTGTCTCTGTGCATGACTTAAATGGGGTGGAGATGTAGGAGTAGGAAGAGGAATTGAATGGTTAGGGTGAATGAAGGAATATTAATAGGTATTTTGAAGAATCCTAGTATAAGAGTAGGAGTTGATGAGAAAAGAAAGATTATGAGCCAGGTATAGAACCCATTGAGGAAAAAATGGGGGTGTGTCCTGAAGGTCTGCTGACAAGTTACTAAGATTTTTATTGAGTGGAAGATGTGGATTGTATGGACCTCAGAAGAGTAGATATGATAGAGGAGTAACTGAGGGAGGGGGAAAACATGGACATGGAGATGGAGAACAAGAAGTATTCCAAGATCCCTGTCTTGACCACAGAGCCAAGAAAATCAGAGAAAATGCAGCAAAGTGCTATGAATGGTGACCAGGAAAAGTAGAGTTGAGAGAGTCCAATGGGTTTGGGGAATCAAGCAAAGGACAATATGACTGTAGAATATGTGAATGAGCAGGAAAGGAATGAGAAATAAGACATTAGAATGTGTGGGGCCTTCAATTTAAGGCTAAGAAATATGAACTTTACTAAGGCATTAGCATTTTTGACATAATGTAGTGATGTAATCAGATCTGTTCATTAGGAAGATGTATTAGGGCAATGATGGCAAACCTATGGCATGGGTGCCAAAGATGGCATGCAGAATGCTCTCTGTGGATACATGGCTGCCCCATCCACCAAAGCAGAGGGACTCAGGTGGAGCTGCTCCTTTCCCCTTCTCCATTGTGCCTGATGACATTGCTCACTTTACCCACCCCTCCACCTAGCAGCCCAAAGGGAATGTTTTCTCCTTCCCCTGTTTGGGATAAGGGGGAGAGCAGGGTGCTCCTAGCACTTGGTGGTGGGGAGGGGCATGGCACACAGTCACTGGGGGGGGGGGGGAGACAGGCATGGTGCTCAGTATGGGGGTGGGGTGGGGGAAAGGCCTGACACTCCATCTCTAAAAGGTTTGCCATCACTGTATTAGGGTGTGTGGAATAGATTAGAGGCAGAAAGAAAATGGAGGTTTGGAGATTAGGTAGAAGAAGGCTATTGCAATAGTCCAGAGACAGGATGTTCTAAAATAGTGGCAATGAAGTGATAGAAAGGAGAGGTACTGGGAGGAGGATCATCAAAGGGTCTTGGGTAATGTTTGCCTGTTGGAGGGAGGGATGAGGGTGAGACAGAAATGGGTTTTAATTTCTAGTATGAGAAAGATTATCAAAGTCAAGATACCTAACACCTCTTAGATTTCTTCTCAGCTTCCTTCTTTACAAAGTGAGGCACGGGTGGAGGGTGGGGAGAGTTATTGGACTAGTTGACATCAGAAGGTCCTGCCAGCTGGAAATGTATGTATACTCAAGTCAGGGAGAATGATGGCAGGGGATGGGAGTGAAACAGGAGATTGAGTCAAGTGCTGAAGTCATTGAGAAAGAGAGGAGAATGTCCTGGAGGTATGCTGATAATGTGGAGAATGCTGAGGAGAGGGTGGTATAATTAGCTCCAATCAGCTTCAAAGGAGAGGTTGTTAATGAAGGTTAGCAGAACAATGAGGAACAAATAATATTTCTGACCCCTTCCTCCAAGTCCTTTCAATTAGAAGGAAAGGAGGAAGAACCAAACTCTATTAGAGAGACTTTTGAGGAATGTGACATATGAAAAAATGGAGCATCTTCATAGATTTTATGTTATGAAATTGGTGTTGGGTGGAGTTAAATTTTTGATGATAGGGAATGGTCTGTAATAACTTGTATGGTGCCCACAGATTTCTGCTACCTACCACCTTGTGGTTATTAATGCAGTTAGCAATCTGGAAACGTGTGGGAAGAATCCCACACACCAGAATCTAGCCAGCTGTCTATCAAATGTCAACCCTCATTGGCTAGGTGAGTGGCATGAATTTTTTAAATGGGCAATAGGTTAAACCCAGAACCTGGTTTTGGTAGAACCACAACTAAGAATATTTTTTACACTTTTAAGTCATTTATAATGTATTTAAAATACAAAAATCATTCTTAGTTCTGGCCTTACGAAAATAGTTGATGGTTTTGGCCATCAGGGCTGTATTTTGTGAACTCCAGGACTGAACCAATGGCATAGGAAGCTTGCTGGAGATAAGATCTACACAAGGGTTTTAGTGGGATGCTGAAAAGGAGAACTAGCAAACTGAGTACACACTGAGATAACTAGGATTACAAAGGAAAGAGTTGAAGGCCAGATTTAGGTAATGGAATATGGCCCAAAGGCAACTGGTACAGTCAGAGGATCCTAGATTTGGAGTTAGAAGGGGCCTTCTACTTAAAACACAAAGAATGCTGGGATTAGAGTGAGAAAACCATGTTCAATAGGTCTTACACTTTATAACTATAAAAGCTCAACTTCACTTACAAAATCAGAAGTAATGTTTATACCACCCTCCTCATAGATTTGCTTTAATGGAAGTTCTTTGTAAAATTTAAAGCACTACAAAAATGTGAGTTATGCAATCAGAGAGTTTAAGCAGGAAAGGGGCCTCAGAATCCAGTTAGTCCAACTTCTTCATTTTACCAGTGAGGAAACTGAGGCACAGGGAGGTTAAGGAAATTAACCAATGATACACCATAAATATCAGGAGTGGCACTTGAACCTCTTGTCCTCTCACTTTACAGTTAGTATTCTTTGCACTGTTCCATAGGCACTAAATAGTGGGGTGGGGAGAACATTTACCCAGGAGGTCCTGCTTTGATTGGGGCATTAAGCATGAAGCTGGTAGAAAGATAGGAACTAAGACCCACAAACTTTTTATCATGATCTGGCAGCAATGGCATCACCAGCAAGGAGGATTTCATCCCGATGGAGGGCTGTGCCTTCGTGTAGCTGGTTTATTGTCAATGAAAATGAGGAGGTAGGTGGAGGATGTGAGAAATCTATCATTTACTGATTCCAGCATTCAATCAATCAACAACCATTAATTAAGTGTCCACGATGAATCAGACCCTGTCCAGGCACTGGGGATCCAAATATAAAAGTGAGACCATTCCTGACCTCAAGAAACTGGTAGGATGGAGCTGCCTGTTGGAAGTGCTCTAAGGATATCTCAACTTTGCAGGTTAGAAATGTTAGATGTAGAACAAGGTGTCCCTCCCAACAGAGGATGGTTTATCCTGAAAGAGGTCGTCTTTTCCCTCAGGAAACCAGACCTCAAAATGGGACAGTAATGGAAATTAACATGAAAGTAGGTCAAACCTAAAATGAATGAATGAATGATTGAATAGATAGACAGATAAGTCAACAAACAAGTTCTTGTTCAGTCATTTCAACTGTGTCTGACTTTTTGTGACTCCATTTGGAGTTTTCTTGGCAGACACGGCAAGGGTTTGCCATCTCCTTCTCTAGTTCATTTTACATCTAAGAAAACTGAGGCAAACTGGGTTAAGTGACTTAACCAGGTCACACAGCTAGTAAGTATCAGAGGCCAGATTTAAATTCAGGAAGATGTCTTTCTGACTCTAGGCCTAGAGTTCTATCCATTGTACCACCTGGCTGCACCATGACAAGTTAGTATGAAGATCCGTAGATGACTAGGGGGAGACAACACATTTCAGGAAGTGGTAATCAGGGAACTTTGGTCTAGAGCAGGGGTTCCCAAACTTTTTTGGCCTACTGCCCCCTTTCCAGAAAAAATATTACTTAGTCCCCTGGAAATTATCATTTTTTAAATTTTAATAGCAATTAACAGGAAAGATAAATGCACCTGTGGCCATCACCACCTTCCTGGATCGCTGCAGTACCCACCAGGGGGCGGTGGCACCCACTTTGGGAATCACTGGTCTAGAATCTTATGGATTGTTCATATAGTTATACAGAAATAGAATTGTCATGTCCTTTCTAGGAATAAGATAATTTTTATTTGATTCTCGTTCCTTGGGCAAGAGCTGAAAAGAGGGGGCTGAAAGTAGGGGGAAGTGGACATGGACTCAGGGCATACGGCAAAGTGTCTTTTCTATTTAGGCCTTAGCTATTCTACTGTTTTACTAAGTCTTGGGGTTTGGATCTGGGCCTGGGTTGCATAGTTACAGAGGCAGAGGGAAGGTTACCTTACCTTACCCTCTAATAAGGAAGGTCTATCATAGTATAAGTCCCCAAACTGAATAGATTAACTTACTTAAGGTTGGGGATCAGGGTATCTGGAGATTTAGGACCTGGATTTCCAGGGATTCTTAACCCCTTTTGTCTTATGGATCCCCTTGACAGTCCGGTGAATATACCAATACTGAAGGATGTTTTCTATACTAACAATTGAAAGGAATGCTAAAATTCAATGGGAAATTAATGGAAATAAAGATGTAACTTGGATGGTCCCAGACCCCTTGTTGGGTGGGGAGGGCAATTGATAATCAATGGGACTCCAGGTTAAGAACTTCTGATTTAGAGGGACATTGTTTCTAGTGGGCTGTCATAGGACAAATGCCAAGATACCCATAGTAGTACCCTGGAGTCCTGGTGGATGGCTAGATAGGATAAAAGATGGTCTAGAACTGACTAGGTACAAAGGGTTCAGATGGTTGCTGGCCAGAATGGGCACTAGGAGATAGTAAAGTTAATGAGGACCCTCCCTTTCATTAAAGGAGCACATCTAAATTTCAGAGGCTCTCAGTCTGGATCAGCCAGTCTGGGTGCTAACCCAGTGCCCCAGGGCTATGGGTGAGGTCTTTTCTCCACCCACTGGGAAGAGACTGAATGACTTTTCTCTCTGCTTATGGATTAAGTCCTTCCTGACCTCCTGTTATGAACAAGTTACTACCATTCATTACAACTCTACAACCATCTTTTCCCCCCAACTTAAGACAGTCTTCATCAGAATGAAGACACAAATTCTTCTTCCAGGCTCTACGTTCTAGCCAAACTGTCCTTCTCTCTGTTCACACATGGTACTCCAGCTCTCATAGTTCCATGCCTTTGCACTGGTTGTCCCCCTTAACTGAGACGGGAACACACTCTCTTCTCACCTCTACCTCATATAATTCCTCTCTTACTTCGAGCAATAGCTCAAGGATCACCTTGTATGTAGACTCTCTCCTGATCCCTCCACTTGTTAGTGTTCTCCCTCTCTGCTTTTTATTTAATCGTCTTTTATTTTATTTTTATTCTTTATTTATATGTGAATATGTCATTTCCTCATCTAATTCCTTGAAAGTGGAGACTCTTTGTGTTTGTATCACCAGTCTATCATAAGACTAGGTATAACATAGACATTTAATGAGAGGCAGCTAAATGATTCAGTGGATAAAGTACTGGCCTTTGAGTCAGGAAGACATGAGTTCAAATCTAGTCTTGGCCACTTGGCCATCTAGCTGTGTGGTTCTGGGCAAGTCACTTACCTTAAGTTTGCCTTACCCCACTGGAGAAGGAAATGGCACACTACTCTAGTATCTCTGCCAAGAAAACTCCATGGACAGTATTGGCATTAATTGTTCCATTGGGGTCATGAAGTCAGACGTGGCCAAATGACCAGTTTCTATTAAGAGGAGGGAATTATGTTTTACTGTCTATTCTCCAATTCCAAAATTGGCCACAGTATTTAATCTGAATTTAGCTTTCTTTTTGTGTAGTTTTCAATAACGTTTTGAGGGCATTATATATGATATGTTATATCATATCGCATCATATCATATCATTGCTCTCCTGTTTCTGCTTTCTTCATTCTGCATCAATTTGTACAAGTTTATCCATGTTCCTTTGAATTCCTCACACTTACCATCTCTTCAATCATATCTGACTCTTTCGGATCCCATTTGGGGCTTTCTTGGTAAAGATATGGGAGTAGTTTGTCATTTCCTTCTCCATTTCATTTTATAGATGAGGAAACTGAGGCTAACAGGGCTAAATGACTTGCTCAGGTACACTCAGTTAATAAGTGTCTGAGGACAGATTTGAACTTAGGTCTTCCTGATTCTAGGCCTGATTCTACCTACTAAGTCACCTAACTGCCTCTTCTCAATAGAGGGGGAGACTATTGATGTGATGAGCTGCATATATAATACTGTCAGACATGATCACTGTATTAGTTGGTTTTGCTTAACAGTTTTTCTTTATTATGTGCGAGGATGTGTGTATGTGCATGTACACACATGCATAATAGGAAATCATTTTTTAAAGCAAAAGAATAAATAAATAAAATGTAACAATTTTAAAATTACAAATGTAACAAAAAACATTTTTTAACCCTTACTCTGTCTTAGAATCAATATTGGGTATTGGTTCTAAGGCAGAAGAGTGGTAAGGGCTAGGCAAGGAGGGTTAGGTGACTTGCCCAGGGTCACACAGCTTCTTATACTAGGAAGTGTCTGAGGTCACATTTGAATCTAGGATCTCCTGCCTCTAGGTCTGGCTCTCAATCCACTGAGCTACTCAGCTGCCCCCTGTAACATTTTTTTTTTAATATTTGCCTTTTTACTTGTAATGCTTTAATGTAAAAATATAATGTTTGTCTTGTTATGCTTTTTGTACTTAGTTCTTACTTCCCTCATACATTGGCATGGACTGACCAAAATAGTCTTAATAATAATTCGCTTCCTTTCTATGGTGCTTTCCTAACAACCACTCTGTGGGAGCAGATTTATTCTCATTTTATAGATGAGGAAACTGGGGCTTAGAGAGGCTAAGGGATGTGTCCATGATCATACACCCAGTAAATAAATGTATGAGGCAGGATTTAAACCTGGGTCTCCTGATTCCAGATCTAATGCTCTATCTATTAGGTTAAACTGCCTTTTTCATTACTCTTTCTTCAACCATTATTTGGTTATTGCAGTTAGCTTTAGTAACCCCACAAATAGGGAGCATTTAGGACTGTTCCAATTTTTCAAAATTATAAATTATGGTTCTATGGATATCTTTGTAAAAGTAATATTTTTTTCCTCTTAAAGATTATCCTTTTGGTGAGTTTCCCCAAAGTGGAACCACTAAGTCAAAGGGCATGGATCATTCTTGTGTCTCTACTTGTCAGAGAAAGTGAACTAATTAATACAGCCAACAGCAATGTCTGAACTCCTCATGACTTGATTAAAAAGTTTTTTTTAAATCATTTTTTACTTTTGTTTTCTAGCTTCATAGATATAATGGAACCCTGAAGTTGTTTTGAACTATTTATCTTTATTCTTTATTTTTATTTTTTTTTTAAACCCTTACCTTCCGTCTTGGATTCAAATGTGTATTGGCTCCAAGGCAGAAGAGTGGTAAGGGCTGGGCAATGGGGGGTTAAGTGACTTGCCCAGGGTCACACAGCTGGGAAGTGTCTGAGGTTAGATTTGATCCTGTCTCTAGGCCTAGTTCTCAATCCACTGAGCGACCCAGCTACCCCCTTGAACTATTTATCTTTAATGGGAAAAAAAAAATTCTCATTTCTTCCTCTTTCCCTCTTTCTCTATCACTGTCTCTAATTTTGTCTCCGGATCTGTCTCTCTCCACCCAATCCCCACCCCTCACTTTCCTCTCTCTTTTAATGTGGCAGGAGATGTAATTGCCTTTTGAGTGCTTGGGACTAATTAACACCCACTAGAGTAGAGTTTCGGTCTTTAATTGAAGCCACCCCTCCCCAGGAGGCCTCTCAAACAGTTGAGCTTATGGCTTACTGGACTAAACTGGGGGGATTGGTGTGGTCACCACCTGGGACCAGCTTTTCCCATCCAAGAAAACTGGGCATGGCTTTCGAATGAAAACAGAAATGAGAATTAGAGCAGGAGTTGCCCTGTCATTGGGCCTGGGCTAGGTTCTGTCTGTGCCCTTCCCTCAGGGCTAAGGGAGTATCTCCAGAAGGGAAGAGGCCCCAGGGCCACACCTAATTCTGGTCTTCAAAGCAAATCCTGCCTCTGACATTTGTGGTGTCAGATCCCAAGTAAATTACTTTCTGGGTCTCAATTTCTTCATCTGTAAAATGGAAGATTTGGACAACAACCTCAAAAGTCCTTTCCAGTTCTTAGCTCTTAAGAAGTATTTCCCCCCTCACTTCCCCCCACCAAAAAAAATCATTTTCTTATCAAATTGCATTCCAGTTGTACTTATCAAAAGAGCCAAGAGAGTCCAAGACTTGGATATGACATCCCAAATCATGGCCACCTCCATCTGAGGGATTTCTTAGACAACTCCTCATTGTGAACAACCTCAGCCAAATCTTCTGGTTTGCATATTTCAGGGAACTCAGTCTTTCCCATTGCTTGTGTGGGTGCTCTAAGAACTCTCCTTTCAAGCCCCCAAAGTAGAGCCCAAGCCCAGTAGCTCAGATGGAAATCACTGCTACCTCCACTGAGGACACGCACAAAATTCCACTCTATGTATCTGCAGTACCATATTGGATACGGTCAATTCATTCTAGAGACACAGCTCAGTGGAGATGAAACATAAAAAACCCGAGTTCAAGTGCCAGCTCTGGCATTCACTGGCTGGGTGATTGTGAACAAATCACTGAACCTCCTGGAGACTCAATTTCCTTATCTGTAAAATGCAGATAATCATATGTGTACTACTAACCTTAGAGTTGCCATGAGGAAAGTGCCTGATAAAACAGAAAATAGTAGAGAAGGGTCAATTGTTTTTATTGGCCAAAGGAAAGGCTGTGCGGGCTAAAAGGGGTAGGTGTCCCAAACCTTTTTTTTTTTGCAGTGAGAACTGGAAAAGAGTAGATCACTAATGGCCTCCTGGGTGCCAAATCCAACTATGACAGTCAAAAAGCAACAATAACAACAAAAGCTTTCTTGGGTTGTTTTACTCTGAATCTTTGAGACAAGTTGCTTCTACAAAGGACCTACCTCCACCTCCTTCCTTATTGTCTCTTCCTTCTCCTGCCCAATTCTGGAAACTTCTATGTCTAATATTGGAACCTTCCATCTATACAGCTTAGACATCACCTGGCAATCCACCTGTTCTCCCTGCTTGTGACATTAATTCTACCCATCAATCAAACCTACTCAATTCCATTCCATTCCTCTCAATAAACATTGGCCACCTACCATATTCAAGACACTGGGAATATAAAGGTAAAATGAAGCAGTCTTTCCCCTCTGGGGTCTTACATTCTCCTAGGACTATATAGCATGCACATAAGGGAGGGAGGGAATAAGCCTTACTTGTTTACTCTGTGCCAGGCACTGTGCCAAATCCTTTACAAATATTATCTCATTTAATCCTCATAGCAACCCTGTCCAGTAAGTGCCATCATGACCCCCATTTTATAGTTAAGAAAATTGAGGCAGATGAAGGTAAAGTAAATTACTCAAAGTCAAATAGCTAGTGAGTGTCTGAGACTGGATTTAAATCCAAGTCTTCTGATTCCAAGAACCAGCACTCTGTACCCTATGGCACCACCTAGCTGTGTCTTGATAAGCAAATACAATTTAGATACTAGATTAAAAATTCAAAAGGAATTCATTTTTCATTTTTTTTGGTACTTAATAAATGTTTATTGACTGAAAAATTTAAAAGAATGAACAATATTTATAGTAATAACTTTTATGCTAACATGACACAAACTTCATTTTTGGTGGAAAGATTGGTTGGAAATAGCAGCCTTCAAACCTTTCATATTAATCATGTTTTTCATATACTTCAAATTTAAGGTTAAAGACGAATTTAGGGTTAGGGTTAGGAATGACTTGGAGTGGAATGAGGATTTAGGAAAGGCCAGATGTAGGGAGAGAATGGTACCTGATCTGTGTTTGGAATAAAATTAGGGATTCTACCAATAAGAACATTACAGATGTGTAGGACCATTTATGTAAATATAGAGAAGAAGGAGGTGGATTTTCCATGTGTGAGGTTAATAGGTTAGTTTGACTGCAGTGGAGAATGTGTGAAGGGAAGTAATAATATAAAATAACACTAGAAAGATACATGAGAGCCATACCAATAGAAGGCTTGAAATGATAGGCTGAGGAGTTTGTATTTTATGATAGGGACAGTAGTAAGCCACTGAAGATTTCTGAGCAAATGAGTGACATAGTCTGATCTAACCTGAGCTTCAGGAAAATTAGTGTGACATCTGTGTGAAGGATTGATGATAATAATAACAACATTTATATAGTACTTTAAAGTTTGCAAAGCTCTTGACAACAACCATGTGAGATCGGTGCTTTAGTTATCTCCATTTTATACCTTGGAAAACTGAGGCAGACAGAGGTCACATGACATGCTAATAACTCTGAGGTTGGATTTAAATGCAAGTTTTTCTGACTTAAGGTTCAGCACTCAACCCACTGTACTATCTAGTTACTCATAATGGACTGGAGAAAGGAGAAACTCTCAGTGGGAAAATCAGTTAGCAAGCCATTGCAAGTAAAAGGTGATGGAGGTCTGAACCTGGGTAGAAGCTGTATAGATGGAAAGAAGGGGATCTATCTGAGAGATGTAGTGGAAGTAGAATCAATAATTTTGGCAACTGATTAAATATGGGCATGAGGGAACTTGAATAGTCAAGTGCGACTCTAACCTTGCAGAGCTGACTGACTAAGAGAATGGTGGTGGCCTCAACAGAAATGGAGACATTTGGTGAAGAAATTAGTTGAGAATGGGAGGCAGTGATTATGAGTTTTATTTTGGATATGTTCAGCTTGAAATATATATAGGCCAATCGGGTAGAAGTGTCCTGTAAGCAGTTGGTACTATAGGACTGGTATTCAGAAAACAGATTTTAGTTTTAGTCATTTTTTGGTTGTCTGGCTCTTCATGACCTTATTTGGGGTTTTCTTGGCAAAGATATTGAAGTGGTTTACCATTTCCTTCTCCAGCTAATTTTACAGATGATGAAACTGAGGTAAACAGGGTTAAGTGACTTGCCCAGAGTTACATAGCTAAGTAAGTATCTAAGGCCAGCTTTAAATTCAAGAAGGGAAGTCTTCCTGACTCCAAGACCAGGGCTCTATCCATTATACCACTAAGGAACAATATATAGATTTAGGAGTCATCTTCATGCATTGTAGATTATAACTGGATTCATGAAAGTTTATAAGATTAAAGACAGGAAAGCAATTAAGTATACTTGAGCAAGAATCTATCTTCTTGCAGCTAGATGATGCAGTGGATAAAGAATCTGTCTGAAATCAAGAAGATTTGGATTCAAATCTAGCTTTCCTTCCTTCCTTTCCTTCCTTCCTTTCCTTCCTTCCTTTCCTTCCTTCCTTCCTTCCTTTCCTTCCTTCCTTCCTTCCTTTCCTTCCTTCCTTCCTTCCTTCCTTCCTTCCTTCCTTCCTTCCTTCCTTCCTTCCTTCCTTCCTTCCTTCCTTC
>NC_058133.1:477778450-477871641 GCF_016433145.1 Gracilinanus agilis | reverse complement strand
AGAGAGAGAGAGAGAGAGAGAGAGAGAGAGAGAGAGAGAGAGAGAGAGGGACATGGAATTGGACATTGCCTCCTTTTTTATATTCTTTTCAGGCTTTGCCATGGTTGGAATATCATTGCCACATAAATCTCTCCCACTATTTTAATGGCAAGATGTGTGTGGAAAAGAAACTCATGTCTTTGGTAAATGAATATATTGACCCTTTTATTGGCTCTCAGCATGAAAAGGCAAGATGTAAGTTCCCAGACAGGATTAAATAAAATGGCAGGGAAAAATTGGCAGAAATAGCTTCCCATCTTACCAAAATACTTTCTTGGAAAGGTTTCCACTTGTATGATGAGCCTTTGAGGACTTCTAGACCAAAAGAAAAGAGAGCCCAGGAGCATCATATGTTAGACCACCCAGAAAGACTTCCCTTGTTCCCTGCAGCACTTTTTCAGGCTGGCTGTAGCAGAATCTTCAAAGTATTCTAGGCATCCACCACCCTAACCTGTCACACTGACAAGCAGGTAGGTGGAGTGAGAGGATGTGTGGTATTCCCCTGACACGTTGCCTCCTGAAAACCTGTCTCAATTAGATCATCTGTATGGGTTATGCAAGTTGAGAGGGGATTGTGATGGAATCTTACTTTGACCTTGCCACAGGATTGGGGTGGGTAAGTATGTGCCAAGATGCCAAGTATTGCTTCACCCAACCCTGGCTGCTCAAGCCTTCCCCCCAAGCCTAACACTTCCCTTGGCACAGAAGAAGATCTTGACGGGGAGAAAATGAACTTCTGAGATAATAATGTCAATCAAACACGAAGGTACTCCAGCCTATAGATGGCATGAACATTGAGAGGTCCTCATCAAAGACAACAGGGCTCTCCCAAGCAAAAGCATCAGGGCAGTCGGCTTTGGGGGAAGGATACCTCTTACTTGGATAGAGGGAGCCATTTTTTCCCCCAATACTGCCTTGATCTAGAAAATGTGTAGTATTATCATCCTTCCAAACCCATCCTAAGTCTACTATATCACGCAAAGATCATTTGAAGAAATTGAGAATATTTAGCCCACAGAAGAGAAGACTTTGGCAGTTAGGTGGTATAGTGGAAAGAGTTCTGGTTGTGGAGTCAGGAAGACTTGAGTTCAAACCCAGCCTCAGACACTAGCTGAGTGATCCTGGGCAAATCACCTACCATAATTTGTCTCAGTTTGCTCCTCTGTAAAATGAGCCGGACAAGGAAATGACTCACCACTCTAATATCTTTGCCAAGCAAACACCAAATGGGGTCACGGAGATTTAGGCATGATTTAAAATGACTAAACAACAAAGAGAAGACGTGTTGGAGGGATATTGCTATTTAAAAATATTTGAAAGGCTGCCCTTTTAGAAGAAATATTGGTGGGGAGCGGGGGGGGGGGCGGCAGCTGGGTTGCTCAGTAGATTAAGAGTCAGGCTCCGAGATGGAAGGTCCTGGGTTCAAATCTGGCCTCAGACACTTCCTAGCTGTGTTGCCCTGGACAAGTCACTTAACCCCCATTGTCTAGCCCTTACCACACTTCTGCCTTGGAACAAATACCCAGTATTGATTCTAAGACAGAAGGTAGTGTTTAAAAAAAATAATAAAATTAAATTTAAATTTAAAAAAAAAAGAAATATTGGGCTCCTTCTGCCTGGCCCAAGATGGGTAAACTAGGGTAAATATATGAAAATTACTTATGTATGGAAATATATATATATATATATGTACATATATATATATATGGCAATAGGTTTCAGGTGAATATAAGGAATCATTCCTAACAATTAAAGCTATCTGGTAATAGAAGAAGTTGCAGGGATTGAAGAAGGCAATGTAAGATTTCCTCTTCCTCTTCCAATTCAAAATCATTGGAAAATCAATTCTATATAAAAAATAAATTGCTGGGGGCAGCTGGGTGGCTCAGTGGATTGAGAACCAGACCTAGAGATGGGAGGTCCTAGGTTCAAATGTGGCCTCAGACACTTCCTAGCTGTGTGACCCTGGGCAAGTCACTTGACCCCTATTGCCTACAAAACAAACAAACAAACAAATAAATAAATTGCTCATCACTCACAGGTGGAGGGGAGGAATGGAGATGATGGGAATCATGTTCGTAATGTCTTCAAGCAGAGCCTGAGGGACCTCTTGAGGAGCTTATAGTGTAGATTGATGCTCAGTCTGGGATTGCCAAAGACAGTTTTCAAGGTTCCTTCTGCCTCTGAGATGGTATAATTTTGAGAAAGATCCTTGATATGAAAGAGCCATTCTCAGGAGTAAATCATCCCCAGGTATCAGAGGATGCTCTAAAGGTACTTCCTTCCCGGTTTTTGCTACTTTCTTGACTGTAAGCTGCTAGTAAACTTGGAAGCAAGAAATTTCTATTGTGAATTGGAAAGAGCTCTGGATTCTGTGTCACTCTGCTGTCAGAGGGACGGTGATGGTTGGGTTCAAATCTTGGTTTTCCCCTATCTTTAGGGGCAGCTAAATGGTACAGTGGACAGAATATCAGACTTGGATTTATCTTCCTGGGTTCAAAAAAGTGGCCTCAGACACTTACTAGCTGGGTGACCCTGGGCAAGTCACGTCACCATGTTTGCCTCAGTTCCTTATCTGTAAAAAGGAACTGGAGAAGGAAATGGCCAAGCGCTCCAATGTCTTTGCCAAGAAAACCCCAAAGGAGGTCACAGAGCGTAGGACACAACTGAAAACGACTGAACAATGACAAATCTTTTTGAACTTGAGCAAGTCACTTAACCTTTCTGGCTCTTTATTTCCTCATCTATTGAATAAGGGACATGTTTACTGACTGAATTCATGTGACCAAGGAGGAGAGGAATTTTTAATTAATGGAAAAAGAAATCTGGGTGGAAGCATGACAGTGTTAGGAACACAGAAGGTGATCAGTAAATAGTAAATGATGGATGGCTTGATCAACAGGTTCTAACTGGTTTCATACCACAGTTAATGAGTATTAGATGGAGGAGGAGGAGGAGGAGGAGGAGGAAGCAGTGCCAGGGTAATGAACTCTAAACAATATTGTCTATGCTGGGCTTATAATATTAATAAATGGCTCAGCCAAGGTTTTTGGCTCTTTCACTCTCTTCTAGTCCTTCTGATTCTGTCTAATTCCCTTTTCTCTATCAAAATCATGTACCTGGTGAAAGATCTTTAAAATTACTTGAGGAACAAGGAACAATTGTTGAATTACAATACAGAGTGAAAATATAACAGACTTAAGTTATAGGAACTGGGTTCAAATCTTGCCTCTGACACTTCCTAACTCTATGACCTAGGGTAAAACACTTTACGTCAAACGTCTCAGTTTCCTCATCTGTAAATTGAGAAGGTCACACTAGATAATCTTTGAGATCCCTTCTAGAATCAAGGTTCTATGAACTCATGCCACATATTGTAATGCTAAGAGTGTCAGAGGACATGGTTTCAAATCATGCCTTTGCCACTCAATGCTTAGCAATTCAATTGTTCAGCTTAGGCAAGTTACAATGTCTCTGGGCCTCAGTTTGATAGTCTTTATTTTTTTAAATTTTTTTTAAACCCTTACCTTCTGTCTTGGAGTCAATACTGTGTATTGGCTCCAAGGCAGAAAAGTGGTAATGGTAGGCAATGGGGGTCCAGTGACTTGCCCAGGGTCACACAGCTGGGAAGTGTCTGAGGCCGGATTTGAACCTAGAACCTCCTGTCTCTAGGCCTGACTCTCAATTCACTGAGCTACCCAGCTGCCCCCTTTGATAGTCTTTAAAACAAAAGTTTGGACTAGATAATTCCTAAGCATGTTTCCAGTTCTAAATCTGTGATATTTGACAACTAGCCATGAATCTCTCTCAGTTCAACTTAACCCATTTGGAAAAAAGTCTTGATTAATGACACATGTTAAAACCAGTGGAAATGAGCATTGGCTTTTGTGGGGGGAGTTCGGGGGGCAAAGGGGAAAATAAGATCATGAATCATGTAACCATGATAACTTTTCTAAAAAATAAAAATTATTAAAAAATTTTTTTAAATGCATTCGTACCTTGTTTATATATCACCTTCATTGGATAGTATAGCCCTCTCTTTCCCCAGCCCAGAGAAGCCTCCCTAAGAAGAAAAAAATAGAAAAAAATAAGAGGGGAAAAAGCAGTTCAGCAAAACTAACCTACCCCCCAGTCAAGTCTGACAATACATCAAGCGTTTTACATCTATTGTCCCTCACCTGCACAGAAGGGAGTCAGCTCTTCCTTACGACCAATCCTGATTTTTATAATTACATCATGCTTGGTTTTTTTTTTTAACTTAATGTTTTATTTTACCCAATTAATTGTCAACCACGTAGTACTTGACAAGAAAATTTTAGTGAGCACCATTAAGGGAGTCAGGGATGAAGATGGCTACCTCTACGGCACCTTGTAGCCCTCTAGAGTTGTCCGGAGCCCTGAGAGAGTTGGGCGACTTGCCTTGGGTAATACAGCCAGTGTGTGTCAAAGGGACAACTAGAACTCTGGACCTGCTTTCACAGAGATGGCTCTCTATTCATTTTGTCACACTGAGAGCTAGGGAGGCAAAGATGAAAAATGAAACAACTCCTGCCCTCAAGAAGCTTATATTAGACCGGGGACAGGAAGCCAGGAAAGCTATTTAGAATAATCAGTGGGCTCCGAAGCCTACGTCCTCCCCACTACAGTCACATACCTGGGGACAGTAGTGATGGGAAGGACCCTGGTGCACAGACAAGAGCCTGTCTATCCAAGGGACCGATTGTTCCATGTCCAAATAGACACCAGGTGGTGCCCTATTCCAGCTGGCAGCTTTTCAGGGTAGCTACTCCCCTCATGCCCCACCCTCAAGAAGATTTAGAGCCAAGGAATGACACAATGCACCTCATTCAAAATCATGTTAGTCACTTTTGGGGAACCCCTCAGGCCTCACTACTATTTCCATTGTTGGCACTTCTTGAATAATGGAGGCGATAACCAAAGGCGGTTTGGCAGTAAAGGAATAGGACTGCTTAGAACCTCCAGAGATGGAAAGAAGGGAGTTTGGGAGGCCAGCTCTGCAGATGGCACCAGACTCTACTAACCTAGGACAGAGGGGTCTGGACACCATTTCTAAGAACAGGAGATAAGAGCTTGGCATTCTTCCTGAGGACCTGTGAGAAGCTAGTGAGTGTTGTCTTTGGAAGCCCAGTAGGCATTGGGGTAGATTCAGTGTCCCCCTACAGAAATTTGAAGGGAGCCCAGGGTGCTCTAAAGGATATTAGAAAAAGCCAGGGTTACACTAAGGGACTCTAGGATAGCCAGCTTTGCTTCTGGGATCCTGGAGAATAGAGAAAGGTCTCCCAAGTCTAGAATCCGAGGCTCAGGGTTTAAATCTTAGCACTGCCACTTGCCACTCACCTAAGCCTCCCTAGACCTCAGTTTTCTTGTCTATAAAATAAAGAGAATTGGATTATATGGCTCTAAAGTTCCTTCCAGCTCTGGAGACTTGATGGTTTCTTAGAGCCTGTTCATATTTATCCAATGGTCTATTAGGTTTTGGGTTTTTTTTTAAAGACCCTTACTTTCCATTTTAGAATCAGTACTGTGTTTTTGGTTCCAAGGCAGAAGAGCCATAAGGGTTAGACAATGGGGGTTAAGTGACTTGTCCCGAGTCACAAATCTAGAAGTGTCTGAAGTCAAATTTGAACCCAGGACCTTCTATCTCTAGGCCTGGCTCTCAATCCACTGAGCCCTTAGATATCCCCTATGTTAAATGGCTTTTTAAAAAAATATTTTGCTAAGTATAACTCAATGGAATTGGTTTCCTGTATCCTTTATTTTATACATTTAAAAACATTATCATGAGAAGACATCCATCAGCTTCATCAGATTGCCAAAAAGGTCCATGACCAGAAAAGGTGAAGAATTCCTGTCTAGGAGAGGGCCTATGAATAGCTCCAGCCTAGTTTTTTCCTCAGTTTCATCCTAATAGAATCTTACACCTCCTCATTTTCCTCTCAATACTGGGAATTCCTGGT
Source organism: Gracilinanus agilis (assembly GCF_016433145.1). Lineage (NCBI taxonomy): Eukaryota > Metazoa > Chordata > Mammalia > Didelphimorphia > Didelphidae > Gracilinanus > Gracilinanus agilis. The sequence goes on along the minus strand of NC_058133.1, from coordinate 477,865,624 downwards.
CTACACACTCCCCAGAGTCTGGCCCAGGGATGGGGGAACATATGTATATAATCCCTAATGGACTAGACTAGTCAGGTCAAAGAGACTCATCACCACTTAGTTTCAGAATGTGTCTTGGGCACAGAAACTCTTCAAGAGCTTCTATTCAGTTACAAAGAAATTATGATTTCACTGGCGAAGGAAATCTCTGATAGATGAGATTACGGATCCTTAAAATGCTGAAGATGAGCTCTAGCATCCCTTAACTCTCTACCACTTTGTGATTCCGCTATTAATCAGGTGCTTTAGTGCAGCACAGTGGAGGGCTTTACTCAAAGTCAGGATTCAATCGGTGATGTCTCATTGACTTCAGACAAATAGCAGTATTCATTGCAAAAAATACTCTGACTAGATATAAACTCAAGGTCTTGATTACATTCTTTATACCTCCTCCATCCATGAAATACCTTATCAAGAGAACGAGTTAGAATTGGAAAATATTCAACTGGAGTCCAGGATGATTTTAATTAACATGGCCCTGAGAGCTTCATAAAAAGAATGAACAACAAACCTATTTGGCAGCAAACACTATGCGTTCTTTTTGGGCAAGTGTCCAAATTCCTCTGTCCTAGGGAAATATTCCAACTATATTGTTTTTGATGACTAAGGAACCTAGTGTTTTCTACAGGTAAAAAGTATGGCAATGGAACCCAGTAGAGGAATTCCAAAACAAACCCCTCTCTAGACCAGGACATGGCATTTCTCTTCCATGCAGTGAATCCTCTGAATCCACTTCCATTCTCTGATGGCCCCTTGAAACTTGAATTCTCTCCATCTCTGGCCTTTGTTGCCTTATTCTTTCTCTCATTCCCATTCTAGACTTAGAATATAGGAACAGACTCGGGGGAGTATGTGGACTAAGAATTCTCAGGGTTAAGAGGAAAATGAGTTACAGGATTTAGTTTGGATCAACCTGAAGAAAAGCTTGACTAGGGGATATCCATAGGTAGAAACCTGCAAGTTCCCTCTTGGGCAAGTGTCCTTTATTTCTTCTGTGTCATGGACCCCTTTGGTAGTCTGGTAAAGCCAATGGACATCTTTTCATAGCTATATGGGCTTTGTTGTCACAGCTTGCAAGAAAGCAGAGTTGTTTGTTGTTGTTCTTCAGTCATTTTTCAGGCGCGTATAATTTTTAGTGACATATTTTGGAGTTTTCTTGACAAAGATCCTGGAGTGGCTTGCTACTTATTTCTCCAGCTCATTTTACAAATGAAGAAACCAAGGCAAACAGTTAAATGACTTGCCCAGAGTCACATAGCTAGCAAGTTTCTGAGGCTAGATTTGAATTCATGAAAGTGAGTTTTCCTGACTCCAGGTATAGTACTTTATCCACTGCACCACCTACCTGCTCCAGAGTCACCTCATAGCCATCATTAAGCACAGAAAAGGACTGAAGGAAAGGACTTAAAGATTTGACAGAAACCCAATATATCGGGGTTATAAGGGATCTCATCAGAGGTTTTAATTTTTTCCCCCATCAACAGTAAGTATAAATAGGCTTTTGACAACTTCTACCCATTATTCTCAGTTCTTTTTTCTGGGACTAAAATGAAGAAACCTAATCCTTCTTCCACAAGCTAGATCACCAAACAATGGATTCTTAGAATCTATGCCATGGAATGTATAAGGTATTCAGAGAAGAATTGTGTGTCTGGTGTGAGGGCTTCTAAAACCCTTTTCAGGTCTGTTTATCCTCCTTTCATGTCCAGCTGCCACCCAACTCTCACCTGTGACCCCAATAAGCTATAGCATGTCAGTAGCTATGTCCTGTTAAACAGTCTTGGCAGACATGCTAAACCAGGTTGAGGGTAACCAAAAGGCCTCAAACTCATCGGTGAGTTGGGGGACATGGGTATGTAACCCAGCATGTGAAGATTTCTCCCAGCATAAGGGGTGGATGAGAAAAATTTGTTCCAATGGCCATTAAAGTGGTGAGGACTTGTTCAGATACTAAAGAAGCCAAGGTACTAAGCATCATACTGAGCCATCAACAGTTGTGTTGATTTTTGTCTTGTCCCTGGACATTGATGACTCTGGAAAAGTGAGACCAATGACTTTGTACAACTCTGACTTTCCAATTTATTTAGGAGTCAAAAGATATCACCAGTGATGTCATTTTGATCCTCTTTAAGTACAAATGGCAATGACCAACTAAGAACCGATGCCAATGCAGTCCAAGATCATTTTAGTTGCTTTAGTTATCCCCATCTATCTTTTGGATCATCTATAAATTTAATGAGTGTGCCATGTAAACCTTTATCCAAGCCATTAATAAAAATGTTAAAATGTTATCCTGATGTGAATGTCCTTGTTCCTATCTCAATGTATATATCTTTCAAAGAATGTAAATTGGATGGTGATTTCCATCTGCATTCACACTATTTTGTTTTTTCAAACAACTTCCATTTTAACTTCTCAATAGAATTCTTTCCCTTTTTGTCTCTAGAATTTTGTTTTTAAGAGTTTCCCATTCCTGCAGGGTTGACTTCTTTTGCAAAATTTTAATTCATGGGAGTCTATTGATTCTTCTTCTGAACACAATGGAATCTGCCTTTCTAAAATTCAGGGTGCATGCCAGACTGTGTCTAGCTTTCCTCTCTTTCTCAGACCTTTGGGGAACACCCAGAATTAGTGGTAAAGACCTAGAAAAAAGCTAGCAAAAGAGAATGGGGTGTGGTCAAACAGGTAAGAGAATAACCAAGAGAGAGGAGAATGTCTAGGAAAAGAAGATGATCAACAATATTAAATGCTACAGAAAAGTCAAGAAGGATGAGGATTGAGAAAAAGTCTTTAGATTTGGCTTAAGATTTGGATTGAGACCATTAGATGAAATAGATAATTTTTATTACATCAAATTGAAAAAGATTTTGCATAAACAAAATCAATGCAACCCATAGCAGAAGGGAAGCAACAAGTTGGGAAAGATTTTTATAGCAAGTTTCTCTGACAAATGCTTCATTTCTCATGTGTATAGAGAACTGAGTCAAATTTATGAGAATATAAAGCATTCCCTAACTGGTAAATGGTCAAAGGATATGAACAGGCAATTCTTATGGGAAGAAATTAAAATTAATCTAAATTCATATGGAAAAAATGCTGCAAATCATTATTGACTAGAAAAATATAAATTAAAATGACTCTCAGATACTACCTCACACTTATCAGATTGGCTAATGTGACCAAAAGGGGAAGTGATAAATGTTGGAAAGGATGTGGGAAAATTGGAACATTAATACACTATCGGTGAAATGGTGAACTAATACAACCATTCTGGAGATCATTCTGGAACCATGTCCAAAGGACCATAAAACACAGCAATTCTACTACTGCCTCTATATCCACAAAAGATCAGAGATAAAGGAAAAGTACCTACTTGTACAAAAATATTTTTAGCAGGATTTTTTTTTTGTAGTGACAAAGAACTGGAAATTAAAGGTGTGTTTGGCAATTGGGGAATGGATGAGCAAGTTGTAATAGAATACTATTGCACCCTAAGAAATAATGAACAGAATGAGTTCAGAAAAACCTGGAAAGGCTTATATGAAATGATGCAAAGTGAAGTGAGCAGAACCAGCAAAGCAATATATACAGTAACAAATATTATACAATGATCAACTATAAAGTACTAAACTATTATCAGAAAAACAGGATCCCATATTAAGCCCAAGGAACTCATGATGAAAAATGCTATCCAAAGCCAAAGAAGGAGTTGTTGGAAATCTGATAGCAGATCAAAAAATGCCATATTTCACTTTTTTCTTTCATGAGCTTTTTATTGCATATGTGATTTGTGTCTTCTATCATGGCATGGGGAATATGGAAATATATATTTCATGAAAGCACTGGTATAACCTATATAACTGGAATAATAATAGAACATTTACCACTTTGGGGAGCAGGAAGAGCGAAGGAAAGAACATTAATTTCAAAATATCAGAAAACAAATATTAAAAAAGTGTTTCTATGTATAATTGAAAAAATTTTAAAGAAATAAACAGAAAAAAAACAAAAATACAAGCAAAAAATATTTTTAAGTGATCACTGGTAATATTAGAGAGTAGTTTCAGTTGAGCAATGCACTCATAAACCAGATTGTAGAGACTAGCAGAGAGAGTGGAGATATAGATAGTAGATGGCTTCTCAAAGAGTTTAGCCATAAAGAGAGGAGAGATAAAAGTATTATATCCAGCAATGGATAGTTAGATCAAGTGAGGGGTTTTTATTTTTGTTTTTGCTTTATTTTAGGATGAGGGAAGCATATGTGTGTTTAGAGCCTTCAGGGAATCAGGTAGTGGATAGGAAAAACAAATTGAAATTTTCTGAGTAAGTGGGGATGATAGACAATCTGCCAGAGAAAATGGGATAGAATGTAGAAGGATGTACCTAGTCAAGAAAGGCAAAGGGGTAGTTGGGTGACTCACTGGATTGAGAGCCAGGCCTAGAGATCGGAGGTCTTAGGTTCAAATCTGGCCTCAGACACTTCCCAGCTGTGTGACCTTGGGCAAGTCACTTGACCCCCATTGCCTACCCTTACCACCCTTCTGCCTTGGAGTGGATACACAGTATTGACTCCAAGACAGAGGTAAGGGTTTAAAAAAAAAGGCAACTTTGGGTAAGATAGGGGTGAAGGAGGGGATGAAGTTTTGAAATCATCATTAGGGCATGTCATTGAAGTTACTAACTGCTCTGATTTGTGGAGAAAAGGAGTTTCAAAAGATGTCCAAATCACTCAGATCTAATCACTATCATATCATGTCAATATTATGTCTGTGTGCTGGACTTGTGATCTATTTTCCTAATTTCTCTTCCACTCTAATTGATCTGCAAAACTATAGACCTTATACTAATAAGCTAATAACTAATAAAGTAACAATAAATTCTAATAACTGAATCATTTGTTTTATTGAAATTTAAATGGATCATTCAATCCTCTGAAATTTCTCCAAATGCCACCATCTAGATCCTGTATTTTCTTGTTAAAGGAAATTTTTATTTATTATATTATTACATTAACATTATAAAATTATCCATTTTGTTTTTTCTTATGTAATGCTACCCCACTCTCATACTTTTCCTTCTGAATTAAGTATGCTCATTAAAATGTACATATTATTCATAGGTTTTATCCCATCCAAACCCTGTTTAACTTTTCTATTTTGTCTTTGTGTTCTCAGCACTTCAAATAATACCTGGCACATAGTAGGCATCTAATAAATGCCTGTGGAATGATGTGATCTAGTTTAAAAAGAAGAGACGTAATTTCTGTCTACAAAAAGTTTAATATCTAACAGGGCAAGGAGAAGAAATAACTAGCATATAGAACTGTCTGAAGGTCAAACGAGGCTAAACAATTGATTTTGTATCCCTTTGCCTAGCATTCAAGGGTTCACTCTCTGGCATTATCCAACTTTCCCATCTTTACTTCATAAATTAGTTGGCACAATGAATAGAGCACTGGGTCTAGAATTGGGAAGGTCAGAATTTAAACCTGGCCTCAGATCCTTTCCAGCCTGGTGACCTTAGGCAAATTGCTTAATCTCTGTGCCTCAGTTTCCTCAACAATAAAATGGAAATAAAAATAACACTTACCTCTTAGGATTGCTGTAAGGATCAAATGGGATAATAACAGTAAAGCCCTGAATAGCAGAGGAAGGGGAAGTGAAGGGCTGAAGTTCTGAGTCCTTCTTCAAAATAGAGGTTCCAGGAGGAAATCACCTATGGAAGGTGGATGAAATGATGGACAGAGACACAGCTGAGATACAGTGCAAATGACTTTCTTCCTTGAATCTTTTTTAACACCTAATTCATTTATTATATAATGTATTATGGCTTTCTATTTGTCTTATTTTCTTATTAAGACCAATAAACTCCATGTGCTCCAAGTACACATCTTATCCAAATTTTGTCTCTCCCCTAGAATGATGGTCTGCACCTGGTAGAGAGAGATAATAAAAGTTTGGTAAATGAGTCAATGAATTCACATAGAGATCCATATAGGTTGGTAGAAGATGAAACATCTTTTTTTTTAATCCTTTACCTTCCGTCTTAGAATCAATGCTGTGTATTAATTCTAAGGCAGGAGAGTAGTAAAGCCTAGGCAATGGGGGTTAAGTGACTTGCCCAAGGTCACAGAGCTAGGAAGTGTCCAAGGTCAGATTTGAACCCAGGACCTCCCATCTCTGGGCCTGGCTCTCAATCCACTGAGCTACCCAGCTGCCCTCAAAGATGAAACTTCTTGACAGAGCTATCCCAAAGAGAAATGGGTTGCATCTGAAGACTGGAACCCAGGTTTTCAGACTTCTACTAGGCTACTGCCCTTTTGATTATATCATGCCACAACACCTATTCATGCCTCTGTCCTCAAGTACTCAACAACATGGCTCTCCCATAACTTTTTCAGTTGCTTTTTGTACAACAACAAGAATTCTTAACTCTTTTTGTGTCATGAACTCCTTCAACAGTCCAGAGAAACCTATGGATCCTTTCTCTGATGAATATTTGTAAATGCATAAAATAAAATATAATTTATGTCAAAATGCAGTAATAATATTGAAATACAATAATCACAAACCCCTACATCACAGAATCCAAATTATCCACCTTGAGAAGATTCACACCGAAGCAATACTACCTCCCTCTCTTGACACAGACACATACAAAAAAATCCCTTATTTGACATAGTACTTTTTGGGGTCATTTGCTAAATTTCAGCAAATTTGATCATTCAGATTCTAATCCCATCCCACCCCCCACCCCCAGCTCTAAAGTCAAAATGGGATTTGGTGTATCTAAAATCCCTCATGGGGCAAAGAAATGCAACAAGTAAGATTTTTCTACAGTGTCTGATATCTTCTACAGCCTCCTCCCAAGTCTATAGTAAGGCTTTTTGGGTCACTCAGAGTGTGCTCAGAAGCAGTTTTACTTTGTGGGTTTCTTTAATCTCAAAGATGCTTATGTGTAGTTTGCCCCTTTTGTCTTGAAACCACCATTCTAGATCCTAAGCTGCCATCAGATGACTGACTGGCCATACTTCTGTCCCAGGAATGGCTAGGATGTTAGGGAGCCAATGAGGCTACAGACATCACAAAATCCCAAGTTATGTACCTCCCCAAGATTCTGGCTTGGCCCTGTTCTTCTTCCTCTCTATAGCTGGCCTACTTTCTGCCCTTTACACAATCATTGAACTTTCTTACTTCTATGTTTTTCTTCAGGCTTCAAGGAAGAAACAATTAAGATCCAAGTAAGATCAACTTTGATGGAATCTCAGAAAACAATTTTCTCTACCCCATTCTAGTTTGTTGTTGTTTTTTCTATAGTAATTCAGAACTAGAATCCCTTTCATAACCTGAAAATTAATTCAAATGATTAGCGAGAGGATTTGGAGCTGAGAGGGATACGAGAGATACTTTATTTAGGGCTTGCTGTTTTTAATTATGTGTTCTTAACTAAAAACCATCTCAAGCTTTTTGACCTTAATTTAAGAGATCTGTATCATAAAATAATGCTAAACATTACTCAAGTTGATTTTCAAAAGCATCATCTATTTTTCTTTGGTGTCAACAGATTTAATTATGTTTTGCTTGGTTGATATCAAAAGGATTTTGTATCCCCTGAACACTCTTTAGTAAGATGGGAGGAGAGAAGATGGAATTTGTTATATTGGCCAAAAGAGGAAAGAGGAAGCCTGAGATTAAACATCTGCCTCGGGTAAATCTGGCTGCATACAAATTATTTGGAGTTCATTGTGCAGGTGTGCCTAATTTTTTTTTAAGTGTTAAATCAACTTAAATCAAACCACTTTTTCACAATGGGTTAACTATATATTTAGGTTTCAATGGTTCTCTTACAAATAGAGGACACTGGGGGGCAGCTAGGTGGCTCAGTGGATTGAGAGCCAGACCTAGAGTTGGGAGGTCCTGGGTTCAAATATGATCTCAAACACTTCCTAGCTGTGTGACTCTGGGCAAGTCACTTACCCTACAATGCCTAGCCACTGCTCTTCTGCCTTGGAGCCAATACACATTATTGATTCTAAGATGGAAGGTAAGAATTTTAAATATATAAATATGTAAATTTAAATTAAATATAAAATTATTAAAAATACAAATAAAAAGTATTTACATATGAAAATATATATATAGTTCCCAGGCTGGAGGAGTATCCCCCTTGAACAATTCAGGAATTCCCCCAACATACCCTTGGCTTTCTTGCTGCTAACCTTTGATTCATCTAGACCAGTGGTTCCCAAACTTTTTTGGCCTACCGTCCCTTTCCAGAAAAATATTACTTAGCCACCTGGAAATTAATTTTTTTTTATTTTAATAGCAATTAATAGGAAAGATCAATGCACCTGTGGCCATCACCGCACCCCTGGATCACTGCAGCACCCACCGGGGGGCAGTAGCACCCACTTTGGGAATCACTGGTCTAGACTATTGTCAAAATCTGGGCTTCCCTTCCCAATATCTCCACTCATTCATAGAAGCCTAAGCTTTAGCTCAGGTCCTCTGGCCAAGTAAGGTTTATATTTCATAGCCTCAAGGCCTCTTCTCATATAATGTCTTTGGCTTTCACCATCACATACACGTTGAGTTCTTTTTGTCTTTAGAGTGCTCTATTATCACCTCTTTCTTTAATGCTTACCAGGTCCCTGGGAGATATATGAATTTAAAGGTGATGAAATACAGAACCAGAAATGGAGGCAAAGAAATTCTTGAATAAAATGATCACACCAAAGGCAAACAGCAAGTTCATGGTATTAAAACTACATTAGAGAGCCAATATGTCTCAGTTCCCTTGAAGTCTAGAACCTCAGGATTATGCAGAGATATATACTTTCCCAGAAAGTTTCCTCAGCATCAGTCACTGGGAAAGTCTTCTCCAGTGTCCTGGTTTTACCCTGAAGTGATGTGAATGGAGACAGAGAAGTGGCACTTTCTGAAAGGCAAAGGGAAAGATAATAACAATCATGGGAATTCCCATTTATGGAGTACCATTTTACCTACTTTATCTTATTCTAAGGTCCTGGTTATGAGGGAATGCTTTTCAGACTCAACGCGACTTGGCCAAAGTGGCTAAACATTGCCCAAGGGAGCACAATTGGAAAGCTGCTAATATAATGCCTGTCTCTCTGCAAAGACACCTTTGTGTTCCTCCAGCATAAAGAGAGAAGTTGGTACCATCTTTCCCAAAATCCCATTAATTTTGGCTCTAAAAAGGTATGAGCAATGTTTTACTTGAACTTTGGATATCCCACCTAGTACTCTGGACACAAGAGGTATTTAATAAATGTTTGACAACAGAGTTAAGTTGAATTAGAGTGGAACCCAGACAAATGCAAGCTATTGAACTTGGAATTTCTAAGGAGGGAATTTTGTCGTACCTGAAATTTATTATCTCCCCTCCAACTTTGTGTTTTGTATGGATAGTACTGACCACTCTCAATCAATCAGTCAATCACTAGGCATTTATTAAGCACCTACTGTATTCCACACACAGTGCTGAGTGTTGGGCATACAAGAGGCAAAAGACAATTCCTGCCCAGTTGAATGAGGTAGACAACATGAAAACAAATAAATACAAAGCAAGCTATGTACAAAAAAAAATAGGATATGATTAACAGAGGGAAAGCACTAGAATTAAGTAAGGGCTTGGGGAAGGCTTCTTATAGAAGGTAAGATTTTAGCTAGGACTTAAAGGAAGCCAAGGAAGTTAGCAGGTGTTGTTTAGGTGGGAGAGCATTGTCTCAGCTTTGGCTGAGAATCAGACTACCTATGTATTGACACCTGATGGCCTGCCCCAACAATTCTAATGGAGTTGCTAACAAGTGAGACTCTCCCTGGGATAGATGATAAAAGAAGAGTGGCATGATGCAGACTGTCAAGTCAAGGATTAAGCTCTGATGGCTTTATTAATGATCATTAAGTAGTAGTAGTAAGCTTGTGTCAAGGGCTCTGTCATCCTTGCCTGCCTAATCCCTCACGGAATTTCCGGGGCTAATGTCACGCTTTCAGAGTCTCTCCACTGGGGCGGGGTGGGGGTGGTGGGGGGAGGGAGTTGGTGGTGGTTATAGTCAAGAAACATTTATTAAATATCTACTATGTGCCTGGTACTATACTAATCATTGGAGATATAAATATGAAAAAGATGGTCCCTACCCTCAAGCAGCTTACAATCTAATGATGTAATGATTGTCACTGGGTACATGGGAGAAGAAGCCCTGTCCGGGGAAGGATAGGGAAAGGAGGGAGCAGCCCTTGACTTTATGATGCTCATCAAGAACAAAGAAAGGAGTTGGTGCTTCTTTCTTAGGTCTTTGAGTATCCCCGCACAGCCATTAATGGCTCTGAATCTTTACCTTTCTAAAAGGTGCGATCCTTTCTGATCTCTCCAGTTGTTAGTTCTTCCTCTCTCCTCAATCTACCTGGCATTAATACTTTTGTATTCTCCCTTTGATAGAATGTAAACTCTTTGAGGAAAAGGAATTTTTTTTTTTTCATTTTGGTCCTAGTCTCCCTAACACCTGTATGAAGAGGCAGTTTTATTGTTGTGGAAGAGCGCTAGGCTTGAAGTCAAAGAGGCAAGGGTTCAAATTCTACTTCTGACCCTTACCAGGTACATGACCTTGGACAAATGCAACTTCCCAAGAGTGGTATATTAGAATGAGCCCTGTAGTCAGAGGACTTGGATTCCAATTTCATCATTGGTGGTTATTACCTTTGGGTACAGTTTTCTCATCTGTAAAATGAAGGAATTGGGTTATGTGGCCATTGGATGTGATTTCCTACTGACCCTAGATTTATGATTATCTGATCATCTGATCATAGAAGGGTTTGTAACCTAATGGAAGGATTTCCCCTCACTAAAGAAATCATAGATCTCCCACCACTCCCTGTTTCTCTACTGTGTAGATATCTCACACATAGTAGGAGCTTTATAAATATTTGCTAAATTGAACTGTCCACTACCGAATCACAACGGAGGAACTCACTAAAGGGACAAGGTTGATATTAATAAGGACATTCTTGTCATCTTTAACATTCCTAAACAAAATCTTTGCCCAATTTACTGGATTATTTCCGTGCCTTTGAAGGTGTGAAAACTTTTCTGAGCTGAGCTCCTGGTATTTTCCTGGTCTACTTGTCTGGTAGGAGAAAACGTGAGCAATTCTTTTTGAGCTAAGGCAGCCAGTCATTCTATCTATGCCAGGATTCTTGCCCTTACTATGAGGCAGTGCCCCACCCAGGGGTAGTAGCACTACCTTGGGGAGCCAGCTGCTCTGAGGGCTGAATTCTTGACTGTTCTCATGAAGCTGGTGTGAAAAGGCTGGGCCAGCTGGGGTCATATGGGTTTCTAACTGACTTGCCACCTTGGATAAGACAAGAATGAAAGCTTAGTGGGAGCTGAGAGGAGAGAGGCATAAAGCTTGTCCAACTGAGTGCAAGTGTCTTATCCTTCTCTACTGAGAATTCTCAGCAGTTTCTTCTCTGCCTCCATGCTGCATTTTTAAGTGCCTTTTCTTAGGACATTGATGGCAGATCATAGGACCTTCAATGCCATACCTCAAGGGGTTGGGACTTGCAAGGAACTTGCATTCAGATGAGGGAAGTCTTCACATACTTGGGGTAGACCTCCACCTAAGTCACCAACAGATTTGAGTAACCTTCAACTTGGTTTAGCCTGCCTAATCAATGGGTTTTACCAGGGTGTGGTCGCTTCACATACTCCAGCTTCTTGGAGCCACATGTGAGAGTTGTGTGACAGGTAGACACCAAAGGTGGAAGAGCAGCCTAAAAAGGGCTTGGCAAGCCCTTACACCAGAGGTGCTAATCCTCCCTGCACACCCCATAAATCCCAAGTACCGTAAATATCCACTGTGAAAAGAGCTTGGTGTAAGGCACTGGTCCCTACCCTCAGGATCTTACGCACTGGCAGAGAAATATGGCATGTGCACAATTAACCATAATACAAAATAACAAGTAATAAATCCATAAGCAGGGCACAAAGTACACAAGCAATGTGAATGGTGACAATCTGTTTTCTCAGCAGCATTGTTCTGAAGCCACATCTTTCCATTTTGGGGAGAAAATGTCAGACCACAGAGTGTGGCTGAAAAAGTAACATAGTATTTTTTGAAATTTCTTCTTTTCACTGTCCAAAAAAAGTCTAGACTTCTTTAGGAGGCTTTAGATTGGTTCTCTCTCACTGACAGGATAGGGGAGGAATGTGGGTCTTTCAATAACTACTGAATGATCACTTGTTAGGTGTGTGATAGAGGAGATTTCTATTTAGAAATGAATTGGATATTATTTGAAATCTATTATTCCAATCCCCAAATTCTGTGATTCTTCTGCCTCTATCCCTTAAGTGTCACAAGCCCTGTCCTATGGTCCAATAGTGGGAATGTACTTATTTTGGGTTCAGAGGGTTTAGAACTAAAAGGAACTTTTGATTGCCTGGTCTAACTCCTTCATTTTTCACAGATGAATAAAAGAAGGCCTGGAGTAAAGAACTGAGATGTGCAAAGTCACACAGCTAAGTTACCCAGTTGGGATTCAAACTTAGATCCTCAGACCCTAAGACCAGTGTTAACATGGGCCAAGGTCAAAGTCATAAAGAAGATTAGTGGTTTTTGAGAAAAGTTTGGACTGGACCACAGCACAAGAAATGACTAGCCTGTGTTACTCATGGGATTTCCCTCTCTTTGTGTTATCGTCTTTACAGTAGGGCTTCCTCTGGAACACTGTCTTCCAAAGTGGTCTGAAATGGTCTTTCTCAAAAGTATGAAAAAGAGGACAAATAGAGATGAGGGCTCAACTGAGCCCATAGTGGATGGATTCATGCTAGTAGTAAAATTCAGAATGGAATGACTGCCTTTATGTCTATGTTAATATATGTATTCTGTAGAGATAGAGTGTTCCCACTGGTTACAGCACAGACCATAGCTCAAATCCTCTGTGTTTAACAGATAAGTTGGTAAACGAATCCTAAAAGGCAGCTGGTTACACAGTGGAAAGAGTGATGGACTTGGAATCAGGAAGGCTTGAGTTCAAATGTGACCTCAAATACCTATTAGCTGTGTAATCTTGGGTAACTCACTGAATCTCTGTTTGCCTCACTTTCATCAACTGCAAAATGGGACTAATGATAATCCTACCTGGAAGGATTTTGATGGGGATCATATGAGATAATATTTGTAAAAACTATTTAGCATAGTTTTTCTGACTGAGCCAAAATTTTAAAATTGGAGCCCTTCTTCAGTTGATAAATGGTCAAAAGATGTGAACAGCAAGTTTTCAGAAGAAGGAACCAAAGTTATCAATATTCATATTTTAAAATGTTTTAAATCACTATTGATTAAAAATGCAAATTAGAACAACTCTGAGGTTTAATAAGAGGTTATCACATGCCTGGGATAGAAATCCCTTGAAGTCATTGAAAGGTTTGAGGTCTATTAGTTATCTTCAACCTTGTTTAGCCTATCTGCTGAGATGCTTTTACCAAGACATGCCACAGTTATGATTAAAATTCTCTGGAGACTATATATTAATTTTTAATTATTTATTTGCTAGTAAAGGTTGAAGTTGGCAATACAGAAATAGTCACCTGGTCATGTCTAGCTAATCTGGGTTTGCTGCTTGTGTCTCTCTGTTCATTAGCCAAAAGAGGCCATACCAGCAAAGTCAAAAGGGCCCTGAGCTGCTTCCTAGTCAAAGTCTGGGCACCAGCCCTACCATTTAGGTCTGCAGACCAAGTGCACCAAAAGCCAAAAAGACAAAAAAGGCCTTATCACTTCTTCAGCCCCCTCTCTTATTAAGCCACTGACATCACTCCTTCTCAGCCTCCCCAGTTGGACAGACTTGACTTCAATCTAGGTTAGAGGCCAGTCTTTCAAACACTAGAAGTCATGTGGATCAAAAGTTAAGAATCTTCTGGAATTCCAGAGACCCACTTGATGTCCTCCCTTTGTACACACTCATGCTAGTCAAAGGATACTGGTCAAAATGGGATTTCAAAACTTTCCTTTTTTTTTTTAAAGGAAAGAGGGGTACAATTTATATTAAATTCACATACCACTGTACATGCTACAGATTCTTGGAGCCACAGGTGATAGTTGGGTAACAAGTAGACACCAAAAGAAGATGAGCCTCCCTTTAAAAGGCTCAGAAAGCCCTCACACCAGAGGTGCTAATCTTCCCTTAACACCATGCACTTTGGGGAAGTTCAAAGAATTGCATTGAGAACTAGAGATACGAAGATTTTTAAAAATGAAACCAGAAAAAGTCAAGAAAATTCCTAAGATCATAGATCTGGTGCCAGAAGGGCCCTTAGTGATCATCGAGTCCAATCCCTTCACTTTACAAATGAGGAAATTGAGACTCAGAAGAAACTTGCTGAGACTACCTGCACAGTAAGTGACTAAGCTGGGATTAAAACAAAGGTTCCCCAATTTCAAATCCAGTGTTCTTTTCACCATTCCAAAAAGTGGTTGGGAAAAATTCTAATGGAAGTCAGAATCTGATAAGTAGAGGAGAAAATGAGAATAATTTGTTCCAATGGCTATAAAGGTGATGGAAGCAGATGCTATGGAGCATCTAGAGTTTGGTCAGACATTAAAGATGCCAAGGCCTCCCATGCCATCACTTGTCATCTTGAATTTTGTCTCACCACTGGATTTTGATGACTCTTTTAAGAGATAGTGAGGCTGATGACTTTGTGCAACTTTCTATCTCACTTAAATCCAATTCATGCACAAGGCAAGATATGATGTCATGGTTCTCTTCAAATTGAAGGATAAATAATAATTGGTAAATATTTGTGGGATCAAACTGAACTGGTTACATAACAAGGATGAGGTGATGGGACCTACATCTGAGACATTCTTGTTTGTCTTTTGAATGTGGTCTCTTCTTACCTTTCTAGTCTTCTTATACCTTGGTCCATGAAATAGGGGATCTTCTGACACCTTCAAGATATGAGATGATGAGAACTTCCACCATGGAAGTTTTAGTGGATTTTTGGTTTGTATTGTATTTTGTTTTGTATTTTTTATATTTTGTTTTGTATTTTTTTAATCTTCTGTCTTAGAATCAAGGAAGGGCTAAGCCAGTGATGGGCAAACTACAGCCCTTGGGCCAGATTTGGCCCCATGAAATGTTCTATCTGGCTGCGTAACATTATTCCTAATCTGACGAATACAATGAGTAGGATATAGTACAATGAAACTTCGAAAGAGTTGCCTTAGAAACATACTGACAGATGAGGATTTCCTTTCCTTTGACTCCCCCTTTAAAAAGTTTGCCCATCACTGGGCTAAGCAATAGGGATTAAGTGACATGCCCAAGGTCATACAGCTAGGAAGTATCTGAAGCCAGATTTGAGCCCAGGACCTCCCATCTCTAGGACTGGTTCTCTAACCACTTAGCCACCTAACTGCTCCCTATATATTGGTTTTGTAATGTATGATACAGAAAACATCATCTTGGGAGACTATACACTCACTCTAAAGATATGGCTATTGCCTTGTTGATTGTCCTTCTTTGGCACTGTCTTCAGCATCTACACTGCTCTTTTTTGAAGATGGTGGCAACATTTTGTCCTTTGAATATGGAGGTGACTTTTGTAACAGCTTCCTATAAGTAGGAATGGTTTCATGTTGTCTTGGATCCCCAGAGCCTAATAGAGTACCTAATACATAATGGACACAGAATAAATACTTGTTGAGATAAAGTTATTCAGAGTCAAATCTAGAGGAAGAGGTAATAAGATGCAGCAGGAGTTAGGAAATCTGATCTAGTCTCACCTCTGTTGTGGTCCAGCTGAATAATCCCAGGCAAATTTCCTTTTGTATAAAATGAAAGTATAACTCCCTTTTAACCTTAAAATTCTATAAATAAAATAGCAAATCAAGCTTGGAGGGAAGCATAGCACACCAGATGACTGAGTGGGAATTCAGGAAAGACAGGACATTAATCTAAATCTAATGAGATCCAACTTAGTTGACATAATTGTAAAGTCTTATACTTGGCTTATACAGCTCACACTGGCTTTCTGGAAGCTGGTTGTTAAATTTTCCAGATGAGCATCTAAACCTCAGGAATTGTCAAATGCTACAGATCAGGACTTAATTTATAGGTCATTTAGACTTGAGAAGATGTTGGAAAAGTGTTCATGTAGATTAAACTTAAAAGTATGTCATGCATACTTTTTTTTCAGAGTTGGTTGTTAAACATTTACCATAATCCATTGATTTTAATGGACTATACTTTATTTTGGCATATGGATATGTCAAAGAGGCTTCAGAGGAAGACAACTGAAGGGTGAAAGACCTTAAATTAATACCATATAAGGACTGATGGAAGGAGATGACAATATTTAGTACAGAGAAGATAACAAGTGGTGGTTCTGTGTGCTGTCTTTATTCTCAGGACTATCATATGGGAAAGAGGATAATGGATTTATTCTGATTGGTTTCAAAGGATAGAACTAGGAGCAATTGGTAAAAATTACTGAAAGACAGATTTCAATTTGTTGTCAGAAAAACAAGCAAAGACAACTTCTGAGAGGGATAAAACCAAAGGATGAAGTTTTCAAGATATTTTAAGAAATGATATCTTTGAATGGGAAATCAAAGGGATGTCCATCAGTTGGGGAATGGCTGAACAAAATGTGGTATATGATGGTAATGGAATACTATTGTGCCATAAGGAATGATGAACAGGATGATATTAGAAAGATCCGGAAAGACCTACATGAACGGATACAGAGTGAAATAAGCAGAACCAGGAGAACATTATACATAGTAACTGTAATATTATGGAACAATCAAATGATAGACTTTGCTACTAATAGCAATACAATGATCCAGGACAGTTCTGAGGGACTTATGATAAACAATCCATCTCTAGAGAAAGAACTGTTGGAGTAGAAATGCAGATGAAAACATGATTTATCACTTGTTTATTTGGGCATATGATTTGGGGTTTGGGTTTTATAAGATTATTCACTTACAAAAATGAATAATATGGAAATATGTTTTGAGTGATAATACATGTATAACACAGTTTAATTGCTTGTCAACTCCAGGAAAGGGGAGAGAAGAGGGGACAGAGACAACATGAATCATGTAACTTTGGAAAAGTTATGTGTAACTTTGTAACTGGAATAAAATAAAGATAAAACTAAAAAAAAAAGAAAGAAAAATATTTCAAATAAATTTCTAGTAACTACTTAAGGTAGCCCTCATTTGGATACGTAAGTTTGGGTATGTTTAGAAAAATCTTTCTCATTCCTTTACCATCACATCATAGACTGAGGAATCTTAACCCCTGTCTGACCTCAGTATGTTCTGATCCCTGATGCATCCAGCTCAGCTTTCTCAAAAGCAGCTTCCTTATACCTGCAGGGAGGAGGGGGAACTGGAAGAGAGGAAAGAGAACACCAGATCTGGCAGGCCAACCTTGATAATTAGTAGAGCTTCCCATTAGCGGGCTACTAATGACTGGGATGATCCAGGGTGAAAGGTGGGGCTGGGCTTGGCCTGGGATGAATCAGGCCATCCCATGGGGCGGGCGGTTGCTGCCTGAGACACCGGACACAATTAAAATCCCTATAAAAGTTCCTCATCTCACTTCAGCTAGAACTCTACACACTCTTTCCAACCAATTGCCTCATCCTGCCTGTGCGTTAGGTAAGTCTTCTCTTGAGGAACCTACTCTCACTAGAAATATCCTAGCACATTGTACCTGTAAAATCATGGTTGTCTTGTAGAAATGGACCTGGAGGCCAGTGCTGGCTGCAAGGCAGCGTGGTGGTGTTTTATTCATTTTGAATATTTTCCCATAGTTACATGTTTGTGTTTTGCTTTTGATTAGACTAAGGGTGAGGTGGGATCAGGAATGTATAGGAATGATGCTCCTAAGCAATGTGGTCTACTCTGCCTGCCCTGGGGCATCTAGTTCAGAGGGTAACACTGATTCGTTAGGGAAAAGGATAACTTGTCTAGAGATCAATTGAGAAGCATCGTTAGAATCGACTTATCGAAAGCTTTCATTTTTAATGACTACTTGAAATCTTTAGAATCTGCCAGAAGTTCGTAGATTTGAAAACTTTTAGAACTGGATGAACCCTTAGAAATCATCAAGGTTTAGCTTTCCTGCCACCTAAGGCATCTATTCAAATCAACTCATTCCACTGTGAGCTGCCATCACTCTAAGCTATGGGACAGTGGCAGGGAAACTGCAGCCTTCCAAGGAAGAAAGAGATTAAAATGGCTTTGGGAAAATGAGAATTTTGAGAATCTGTTCTAAAGACTCTGAGCTTTTAGCATATAAGGAATCCTCTAAAGATACAGAATTCTCTCAGCCAATCTTAATAAGCCTGTGTTAAGGTTGTAAAGGGACTTAAGTCAGGAAGGTGAATGCTTTTAGTCCCTACAAGAACAAATGAGCTGATTTGTCTCTATTAAAGGGAAAATTTCCAAGAAAAGCTTTGGGATTAGGGAAGACCCAAGAGTCTCTGGATAACAGCAGGAAGTTTTCCTAAATTATCTTTATTTGCATCTTTCTTTTCCTTTATCTCCACTCCCTTTCCACCACCTCCCCTTCTACCTCTTTCTCTGTCTCTCCCTTTTTGTCTCTAAATCTGTCCCCCTCTTTTCCTGTCTCTGTCTCTTCCTCATTATCTCTGTTTCTGTCTCTCCCTTAAACACACACAGACACACAGACACATATACACTCTTACATGCTTAGAGACAACTTCCAAAGCTACAGCTTCTCTGGTCTCTTGCAGCTTCAGTCTGTGACCCTATGACTACATTTATAATCTTTCTATCTAATCCACTTAGCTTTAATCTGTGATCTTATGACTCCATTTATAATCTTTTTATTTAATCCACTTTCTCAACCACTCAAATTTCATTGCTTCCTTTTTTCTTTTACTAATCATAGCTTTTTTTAAGGCCCTTAGCCATATATATATATATATATATATATATATATATATATATATATCTGTTATCTAATCATTACTCCTAACTCCATTTCTTCCCTTCTTACTGGAATCCAAGTTCCATTCTATAAAGTATTCTTGGCTTCTCTCCTGGCTACATGAGCCCCAATCTCTCTCCTCACCCAGCTACAACTTGATTCCCAGATTCTTGGCTATTGATATAACCTTTGCCTTTCCAAGCTAATGACATCTCCCATGAGGGCTTTTTCTGAATGAGTTAGGAGGTGCTTTTGTTACTTCTGGCTTATTGCTGCTATCTATCACAAGGATATAGAGATACTTTGGGCACAGTATTATGGTGGGAAAGCCAGTAGGATCCATTCTTGGGATCCCCCTTCTCTGTGGCATTCCCCTGGATGAACCATATTCTCAACTTTTTTCCCCTCTTTGGATTTAAGAAGCCTAATAGTCTCATTATACATAAAGGAAATACTCATTGATTCAGGCATAAGGAACCTCAGAAGTCATTCATGTAGTTATCGTCACCACCAAAAGGCTATCCAGCCTCCACCTAACGACTTCTGTTGACATGGAACCTATTGGGTTATCAAAGCGGCCCATTCTATTTTTTGATATCTCTAATCATTAGGAATTTTCTAGAAAATATTCTCTTCCAACTTCTATCAACTTTCTAACTTCTGCCCATTGTGATTTCATGTCTATAAATTAAAATGACTACCTGCCTACAGTTAGAATATAAGTTCCCTGAGGGCAGTGATTATTTTATTTCTTGCATTTATATCTCTAGCAGTGGATTAGGACCCATGTTGTTGTTTGGTCATTTTTCACTTTTCTTGATAAAGATTCTCAAGTGATTTCTCATTTCCTTCTTCTGATCATTTGACAGATAAAGAAACTAAGAAAAATAGGATTAAGTGACTTGCCCAGAGTCACACAGCTACTAAGTGTATGAAGCCAGGTTTGAACTCATAAAAATAGTTCTTCCTGATTCCAGGCCTGGAATTCTATCCACAGTACCACTTAGCTGCTCACTCCCCACAGTATACACTTAATAAATGCTTGTTGGTTGACTGAAAAGACTCAGGAGCAAAAGTTCTTTTTTTTTTTTTTTTAAACCTTTACCTTCCATCTTGGAGAGAATACTGTGTATTGGCTTCAAGGCAGAAGAGTGGTAAAGGTAGGCAATGGGGGTCAAGTGACTTGCCCAGGGTCACACAGCTGGGAAGTGTCTGAGGCCAGATTTGAACCCAGGACCTCCTGTCTCTAGGTCTGGTTCTCAATCCACTGAGCTACCCAGCTGCCCCCACAAAAGTTCTGCCTGAGGTTGCTGGTCAATCTTTTAACCTGGAACTGCGGTGATGTTGTCTTTCCTTAGCTTGAACTTGAAGATGCCTCAGTTGCTGGGAAACATTGATGGGATCATCCAGGCCTTCAGCCGCTATGCCAAGACTGAGGGAGATTGTACCACACTTACCAAAGGGGAACTCAAAAAGCTCCTGGAGCAGGAGCTCGCTGATGTCATTGTGGTAAGACATGCTGAGCTGGGTGGGAAAAGAGCACTGTTGGATGAGGGAAACTAATTTACTTTGGGACATGCTTTGCCCCAGGGATCTGTAGAGGCAGTGGCTAGGTCCAAGTCTGTCAGTCCTCACTCTAGCCCCATTAGCAATAAATTAAAAGGATGAAGAAGAGGGAGAGGAAGAGATTGACCCCAGGATGGGGAAGCACATTCTATTTCAACCTCCATTATCCTAATTTTATCTTCCTCCCAATTTTGGTGTCAAGTAAAACAAATATAAGTTAGAGCAGACCCATAGCTCATTGTCGTTATGGGGAGAAAGTAAACTTATTTTCTCATGGGTTTAGAAATATTATATTCCCTCAAAAATTACGGATTTCTCTCTGGGATATGAATAGAAAGATGTTCTTCATTTTCAAATGAAGCCAAGCACTTCCTGAATGCCTGTGGCAGCCCCATACAGGGCTTTGTAGGAATTCAGGGCCCAGTGGACTACATTTAATAGACTGGTCATGAAGTGTTCAGCAGAGAGCTCTCTGCATAGAAGAGTTTCTTAAAATATCTGTTTAATGATTGAGATTTTGATGCTGAGCAGAGTCTGGCATGTAGTAGGAGCTTAATAAATATTATTGTTTGATTGGTGACATGAAGATAAGTCTGGATTTTCTAAAAATGAAGAACATCTTTCTATTCATATCCCAGAGAGAAATCCGTAATTTTCTCCCCATAATGACAATGAGCTATAGGTCTCCTCTAACTTATATTTGCTTTACTTGACACCAAAATTGGGAGGAAGATAAAATTAGGATAATGGAAGTTGAAATAGAATGTGCTTCCCCATCCTGGGGTCAATCTCTTCCTCTCCCTCTTCTTCATCCTTTTAATTTATTGCTAATAACTGACTGGCAAATTATAGAGGGTTGATGGTCCAGGAAGTACTCAACAAATGAAATCATAGAAAATTATTGTATTCAGGTACTACCTATTCAGTGGGAATTGGAAGACTACCAGTTTCCTACTACTAGTGAACCAGGTTGAGCAAGGGAAGGAGCCTGGGGAAAATCCCTTACTGTCAAAGCCATACCAAAGGCACTAGCATAATTTCTCCACTTGGTTTTCCTTTTCTTTTTGGCCTAGAATTAGCCCCACCAAAGACATGCTTGGTGCTGGGAATATTTAGAGTCTAAAGACAGCAATGATCTTATTCCATAGTCTTTCTATTATTATTCTATAATCTGCCTATTCTTGGCATTCAGCTTGTACTGGAAAAGACATCTTTAGCTCATAGAGAACTAATCATTTCTCCCAAGTAGCCATACCTCCATTTTCTTTTAACTAGGTGTTTCCATTTGTAGGAATGATCTTACAAAATGTGTTTTTCATTAAGCCAGGAAGAAACGATATGCAAAAAATGATGTAAGGAATAATAATCAATTAGCCAACATACTCTTTGCTACTCAAGTTTAGGAGCCAAGGAAAGATAGGCCCAAGGTTAAAATTAAAGTCAGAGGATCTTGGTTTATATTCCAACTTAGTTAATTCTACCTGTGTAACCTAAGATAGGCCACTCTTGGGGCCTATTTTCTCATCTGTAAAGTGAGGCAGTTGGTATAGCCCAGTTGCTCTTACCCTTTTGTGTGTCAGAGACCTCTTAGGTACAGTCTGGTGAAGCTTATGGACCTTTCTCAGAATCATGTTTTTACATGTGCAAAATAAAATACATAGAAGTAAAAGAACCAATAATATTGAAATCTACTTATCAATATAGTTTTAGAAATAAAATAACTTCCCAAACTCTAGATAAGGAACTCCTGGTACAGAAGATTTCTTTAGCCTTAAATCTATACCAGGAGGGGCCTGTGGAAGATCAGTGACAAATGGGATCCTAAGTCATGTCTTTACCAGAAGGCACAGGAAGTTTAATATAGATTGATTTTCTTTCCAGAAACCTCATGATCCTGCCACAGTGGATCAGGTCTTCCACCTATTGGATGAAGATGCCAAAGGGACTGTGGATTTTAAGGAATTTCTTGTGTTGGTGTTTAAAGTGGCCCAGGCTTGTTACAAGACACTAAATGAGAGTTCTCAAGGAGCTTGTGGAACTCAAAAGCCAGGGAGCCAGCATTCTGGGAGCACCCAACAACAAAACACTGATCAGAGCAGTCATACTGAAACAGGAAGAGTGGAGAGAGAACAAAGCCATAATAGGCATGGAAAAGAAGAGCAGACATCCACAGGACAAAACAGGAGCAACCTGACCACAGGGACTCAGACTCGGGGCCAAGACTTCACTTCTACTCAAATCTGTGGCCAGGATAGGCGGCCTGAAACACAAGGACAGGAGAGAAGAAGCGGACAGGTTAGAGACAAAACTGAAGGGCAGAGGCAGCCTGAGACAGGAACCACTCAGATCAGGGAACAAGGTAGGACACATCAAACAAGTGAGACAGTGACTGGAGGTCAGTCTCAGATTCATACTGGAACAACTCAGATCAGGGAACAAGGCAGGACCCATCAGACAACTGATAAAGTGACTGGAGGTCAGTCTCAGATTCACACAGGTACTACTCAGACTAGGGAGCAAGGCAGGACCCATCAGACTAGTGAGACAGTAACTGGGGGTCAGTCTCAGATTCATTCTGGTACCACTCAGACTATGGAACAGGATGGATGTCATCATCACACAAGAGACAGGATGACTGGAGGTCAGTCCCAGGTTCATACTGGTATCACTCAGACTGTGGAACAAGATGGAAGTCATCATCAGACAAGAGACAGGGTGACTGGAGGTCAGTCCCAGGTTCATACTGGTATCACTCAAACCGTGGAACAAGATAGAAGTCATCATCAAACAAGAGACAGAGTGACTGGAGGTCAGTCTCAGTGTCATACAGGTACCTCTCAGATCAGAGAACAAGGCAGAACCCATCAGACAACTGATACAGTGCCTGGAGGTCAATCTCAAATTCACACTGGTACCACTCAGAGTAGGGAGCAAGGGTGGACACATCAAACAACTGATAAAGTGATTGGAGGTCAATCTCAGATTCACACTGGTACCAATCAGAGTAGGGAGCAAGATAGAAGTCATCATCAGACAAGAGATATGGTAACTGGAGGTCATTCTCAGATTCACACTGGTACCACTCAGAGTAGGGAACAAGATGGAAGTCATCAACACACAAGAGACAGAGTGACTGGAGGTCAGTCTCAGTGTCATACAGGTACCTCTCAGATCAGAGAACAAGGCAGAACCCAACAGACAACTGATACAGTTCCTGGAGGTCAATCTCAAATTCACACTGGTACCACTCAGAGTAGGGAGCAAGATAGAAGTCATCATCAGACAAGAGATATGGTAACTGGAGGTCATTCTCAGATTCACACTGGTACCACTCAGAGTAGGGAACAAGATGGAAGTCATCATCAGACAAGAGACAGGATGACTGGAGGTCAGTCTCAGATTCACACTGGTACCACTCAGATCAGAGGACAAGGCAGGACCCATCAGACAAGTGTAACAGTGACAGGAGGTCAGTCTCAGACAGGGATTACTACCACCCAGCAATGGCAAACTGGCTACGGCCAGACTAGAGGGCCAGAGACCCAGGGACAAATAATAAGAGAAACAGAGTTAGGGGGACAGACTCATACTCAAATAGGGGGAGGCACCCAAACCCAGACAGGATGTAGCCAGGGATGGGGCCAAGAAAGGAGCCAACACACAAGAGAAACCATGCTGGAAGGCCAACATCATACGCAAGTGGGAAGCACTGGGACTGAGACTGGAAGACAGGACTGGAGTGACAGTCAAAGAAGCTGCAGTGTGACAGGAGGACTGCAGGAGAGTGACTACTGCCAGACTCAAGAACCCTCTTTCGGAGGACAGAAGTGGAACAGACATCAAACAAGGGAGACAGTGGCTCAACAGCAGGACCAGAGTAGCCTGCAGACAAGGGAATCAGAAATTCATTGTCAGGGGTCAACTCAACTTGAAGGAGCAGGCCAGGTGGAGGGAGGAAAGCGAGGTCTCACTGCTCGAGGCCTCTACTCCTACTTCAAAGGCAACAAGCAATGAAGCACTTTGATTCTCAATGCCCAAGAACAAGAACAACACAACAGGGCAAACATTGAACAGCCTTACCTCTCTTGATCAGATTGACTTGTGTTCCCATAGATCAGTCTATATATAATTCAGCTTCTTTCCAGTGGAATTTTGATTAGAACCTTTCTTCAAGTTGATTTGTATCCCAAACTCCCTCTCTGTCTTTCTACCCATCCTTGGTCAGAAAATGTAGGGGCATTTGGGTCAAACATGGCAAGAAGTAGCCCTTTGTGTTTGATCTCCTTCATTCTGTCCTCAGGCTGAAGCTTCTTCAGTATGAACTTTGCCATCTTATTCTATTAGACTGTACCTTCTAATGCATCAATAAAACCTCTTAAGACTCAGCAGCTTCTTTCTCTTCTTAAGCCTATTGCTTTTACCTCTTCCCCACAATACTGGAGCTAAGGATCCTCAGTGAGAATGTTCTGCTCACTTCTAAGACCAAATATGAGTCTCAATATGTGATAGCCCCAGTTATGTTCTTTTTTTTAAAAGAAACCTTAACTTCTGTGTATTGCTGGAAGAGTAGTAAGGTAGTAAGGGTGGGCAATGGGGGTCAAGTGACTTGTCCAGGGTCACACAGCTGGGAAGTGTCTGAGGCCGGATTTGAACCTAGGACCTCCCGTCTCTAGGCCTGACTCTCAATCCACTGAGTTACCCAGCTGCCTCCCCCCATCCCCAGTTATATTCTTTAAACAATTGACTAGAAATAGTCTAGGAGTAGGAAGGTAGGAAGTGGCAACAAACATCGTGTACCTCAGGATTAAGTTAGAACAGATGATTTGTACTTCCCAACATTTCTTCCCATCTCAGCTTAGGGTACACTCCATCATTACTACCCACTGACAATTTTAATCAATCTTATCAACCAACAAGCATATACTGAACACTATATTGGTTCAGTATACAAGCAGCTTTCAGGGTTCAATGAAAGCAGTAATGGGGCACACATAACAAAAGGGAATAAATAAATCATTTGATATCAACAGTAAAGAAAGGATAAATAGGTATCAATAAGTCATGTAGCCAGCTCTGTGAACCTGTATATGGAAAAAACTTATGTACTATGAAGTATAGAAACTTATAGAGAGCCTTCCAGAAACGCTCTCAAACTATGTATAAGCTACTTATAGATAGACACACAGAAAGAAAATGGGGCACAGAAGCTAATTTTAGAGTAAGATTAATACATATACATGAATATAGAGAAATCTGCTGAAGCTACCAAATAGGAAACTGGAGAAAGAAAAATTAATGGCCTTCAATGTTTCAAAGAAATATTTACTAATTACTTCTTGACCAAGTATGTGCCCTGATAACTTTGTTCATGCCTTAGTACATGACTTATTTCTATCAAAACAGTCCCCCTGAATATTATGATACTTTAATGGAACTATGACATCACTAATGAAGGCACTCTCTCCAATATTCCAATAAGACATGTTATCCTCACCTTCATGATGTGTGATTCTTATCTGCATTCTCTTTGGGGTACTATATAAATGGTAAACCCAATGCATAGAGAGATTTCTTTAAATCTTTTAATATTTTGTGTCAACATAATACTCAAACTATACTGTTTTCCTTCTCAGTCATTTGCTAATCACATATCTCTTTTATGACCTTTTCTACCATTTTTTGTACACATAGCATCATTGCTAATCACAAGTGACTTATATTTACCATGAATCTATCTATTGTTGTTGTCACCTGAAAATTTTAGTTCTATGGAGGAAATGCCATAATTTTGTCCCAAATAATGTGAAAAGAATAATATTAATGTTTAACTGAAATTGTTTTGACCAGGGGACTTGGGAATGTGAAAAATACTGTGCAATTTTTCTAAATTAAATAGAACCCATTCCCTTCTTCCAAATCAATTCTCGGATCAGTTGACTATAAATCTTCACTGTCTATTCAAGACATGTAATGATGGAAACTTAATGGATTATTTAACTGCATGTCCTAATCTGTGAAATGTACAGTATTCATCCACCTAGTTTTTTCTTTGTACATTATTAGGCCCACATTTTTTTTTGAATACACATAGATCTCATTTAAAAGTATTGGTAGGGGGTATATAGCTAAGTTGGCAGAGTAAAGACAGACTCACTGAGATTTCCCAAATTCTCCTTCAAACAACATTAAAATAATGCTTTAAAATGAATTCCAAAGCAGCAGAATCAACAAAAGGATGGAGTAAAACAATTTTCCAAGCCAAAACAACTAAGGTCAGTAAACAGAATCGTTTTGTTAGGGTGAGAGTGGAATACACTTTAGTGCATATCACCATAGGCTGTGCTTCAGCAAGGAAGCAGTAGGCCTTGAGGGTGACCAAATTGGCAGTTTCTGGAGCTCTAAGCCCATAGATTGGGTTTAGAGGATTGGAGAGCTGGTCAGAAGGAACTCACGGGACCCTTTACTGACATTGGGAATCAGACTCTGTCTCATTGCCCATACATGATAATGGGTTATAGTCCCAGAGCAAAGAGGAACACTAGCAGGAATGGGGCCCTAATTACTGTTCTGGGGTGGAAAAGAACTTGAGGTCATTCAAAGACAAAAACACAGGCCAGGAGAGCATAACACCTCTCCTTATATCATACCATTTTGGAAGAACTAAAATTTTATAGACCATTGTTATATTCACATGCTGGGAAATGATGGATGCCACCTTTGAATGACAGGGGAGGCAGTTGGAAGGCATAGAATGTTCCCAGATGCCATGAGCCAGGGCAAACGTTGGTTGGCCTGGCAGTATAAATTCCCCTGACAGCCACTTGAAGGGATCTTTGGTCTTTAGTCTTTGATCCTTTGGTCCTTTGGTCTTTGGTCTTTGACCTTTGGTGTTGGGTCTGTGGGCTCTTTAGGTCTTTAGGTCTTTGAATCTTTCTAGCTCTTTAGGTCTCTGGGTCCCTGGGTGGTGAAGGGAGGTTGGGAGGTCTATGAAGAAGAGGGTAGGAAGAATCTGAATATTTCCAGAAGACTGTGAGAGCTAGTGCATCACCAAACACTGATAGTGGAAAGTTGAGAGAATAACATCACCAAAACAGCTGCATCAACAGCAGTTCCTATTCTCTGACTTGGCTGTGGCCAGGCTGGGCCAGAGGGGTAGTGGAGAATAAAGCTCCAGCTTTTACTAGATCAATAGCCTCCAGTCCTGATTGCCAACTAGTTATAGATATTAGATTGATAGAGTCTCCAATCCTCATTCCATATCCTGTTTATCCTTTCCCTGATTATAGATTATAGATAAAGAGTGTTTAACAAGTACCTTCCTGAGTGGTCTTTCTATCACGACCATTCAGAAGGGAGTTAACACAGTCAGATTTCAAAAGTGATCCAAAGTAAATCAAAAGTCCTATAATAATTTATCCAACTGCAGGTAGGACCTGAAAAGGTTACCCATCCACCTAACCTTTCAGGGTCCTCCCCAGGCAACTGTTAGAGAAAAGGGGAAATTATAACAACCATCAAGGATGATCAGGTTAGTGTTCCTCCATCATCTGCAACTAGGGAGAATACATAGATACATTCATATCACTGTATGTCTATATCTCCCTAGGCCCCCTTTTGCTTATAACACCCTCTACCCTCACCCCAGAATTAGCTTTTAAAATGGCAACACAAAAACCTAAAGCTTAGGACAGTGTTCCAACCCCTCCCCACTACCAGGAGCAAAGTCTAATTTTAATAGAACCTAAAAGTCAAGAAATAAGATGATAAATAAACAAACAACAAAAAGCTCACTTGATCACATAAAGTTACTAAGGTGACAGGGAAAATCAAAATACAAACTCAGAAAAAAAATAATATCAAGACAGATACATGTAAAGCCTCAAAGAAAAATGAGAATTGATCTTTGGCCAATATAAAATTTCTGAAATGACTAAAAAAAGAGTTTAAAAAATCAAATAAGAGAAGTAGAGGGAAATTTGTGGAAATAAATAAATAAATGTAATGTGAGAAAATCATTTAAATAAAAAGTCAACAGCTCATGAAAGGATGCACAAAAATACTGAAGGAAATAATACCTTAAAACAGAACAGGCCAAATAGTTTAAAAAAAAAGAGAGATGATGATAAAAATCTACTAAAGAGGAGAGATCCTTTAAAAGCAGTTGATCAAAGGGAAAAAAAAACAGTGTAAAAATTTATTGAAGAATATCTTAAAAAGTAGAATTGACCAAATGGAAAAGGAATTACAGAAGTTCACTGAAAAAAATAATTAAAAAATTATAATTGGGTAAATGGAAGCTAATGACTAAGGTGCTGGGCCCTCCAAGCACTTCTGTCCTTCCCTTGTGCCAATATTTTATTTTGATTGTAAAATCTTTGTGCCAGAAAAGTGGAATTCCCCCTAATGGCTCCTTGTCAATGTGTATATCAAGCATTTTTAATATACCAAGAAATATCCAAATATAGTTAGGTCCAATATATTTTGTGTCCTTATGTGTCCTGGTGAGACAATGCAGATGTTTTATTGGGGAAACTAACATGTTTCCCAATGAATCAGAGGGAGGATTGTGGGAATTTAACATTAGTCTGAACCTTTATTCTTTTTCTTGGTATCCTAAGATCAGTTTGTGGTTTTAAAAGGGAAATGTTTCATGTTAAGTTTGAAAACCCATTCTCTAGAATTGTGTTTCAGTTCAGCCCCACCCTTTGATTTAATTAAGAACAAAACATAGTGCCTCTCTGTCAACAAACCACTTAAAGTGTAGAGATGGGAATTGTGGTACTTCTTGCAATCTGTGTTAGCTATTGTACTATTGTCTATATTAAGCTTTTACTTGGTGAAAAAATTATGTACATTCTCACTGTGGATCATGGTCAAGTTAAAAAGGAAATAGAGCTCACTTTTGAGTGAGAAACCTTTGTGCTATGCCTCTGTTTGGCTGACCCATTGTCAAATGGAATGTGCAATATCGATTTCTGATTTTTTAATTGTTTTTCTTTATATTTTCAATAGGACATTTGATTTTTTTTCTTTTCTTATTTTTTGTATTTGAATACATGGAATCAGTATTAATGTTCTTGATTTTGAAGAATAAGTTTACAATATCTATTAGTCCTAATACCAATGTATACCCAAAAACTTTAGACTATGGAAACCTGCCATTGATTGTTAAGTATTATGGGACTTTAATAATTGTGTCTGAAAGGATTACTAAGGAGTCACTGCACACTGAAAAGAAGCACAAGGTCAAGGAGATCAACAATCTCTGTGGGATTTATGAGGATCTACACCAAGAGAGAGGTCTTGTTTTGCAGTTCAAGGAAGAGGCTATTTGACAAATTCAGATGCTGGAATGCCTGGTGGCAGGTTTCTACATGTACCTTGATTTGAATTTCATTTTGGCTCCCCTCTCCCTGAGATTGAAGGTAAGATCAGACCAGGGAATCATACTTCCCTTTTTTTTTACCTCAAACTTTGCCCCCTTCTCTTTTATTGTATGGCAATTTTCCATAGTCCTGGCTGCCAATGAGTAATTGTAATATTGCTGCAATTGTCCTGTGTGTTTATAGGATATAAGCCACAATACTTGGGTCTTACTGGTGATTCAAGGACTGTTATGATTTTATTTTTACTCATAATTTTATACACAAAGGATATATATATGTATATGTATATATATATATATATGCATGCATATATGTATATTTGTCCAGTATTTAATTTTTCTCTTCTATTTGGTTTTTGAGTTTTTGGTTTTCTTTTGAAAATTTTTTCATATGCCTCATAACTCAGCCATGTATCCTAGGGTGATTCTAGTGTTGGTTAAAACCCTCCAAAGGGGGTATATTATTATCCTAAAATCCAAGGTTTAAGATCTTTTAAAGCAATTTTAGGAAAAGAAAGTTGCCAACATCATGAATCAAGGAAGTGGACCTTTTGGAGAAGGTGCCATAAGAATGCCTACAGAAACAACACACTACATCAAAAGATCCAGAATAAACTTTGGGATATAATGAACTGAACTGAGGGGAGCTAAATCTATCATTAATTTTGAATGTAAATTCCTATGTCAAAGGGGATTGCCTCCTAATTGGCTTTGTGTCTAGCAATCATTATTTTTTGTATTCTTTCACCTTTTTTTCTTTTCTTTTTCTCTTTTCTTTTCTTCTTATCCCCAAATTGTTATAATTCTCTCTATGGAAAATGCAATATTTTATACAGCTCTAGTAAGAGAATTTTTAGATGTTTAGGCTGGATATGTGAAATAATTCATTGGGGAGACTAGGCATGTTAATCCCCCAAAAACCCCAAGTGAGGAGATTTTAACATGCTTGTCTTCCAATCATAGTGGGGATTGTCTAAAGCAGTGAAGGGCAAACTTTTTAAAGAGGGGGCCAAAGGAAAGGAAATGCTCATCTGTCAGTCTGTTTCTAAGGCAACTCTTTCGAAGTTTCATTGTATTGTATCCTACTCATATTCATCAGATTAGGAATAATGGGGGGGGCTAGATAGAACATGTCAGGGGGCCACATATGGCCCTCAGGCCATAGTTTGCCCATCACTGGTCTAAAGTAAATTCCTCTCTCTCCCGTGTCTCTCTCTTGACATCAGCTAGAGGCCAAATACCTGTGAATAGATTGAGATAGATGAGCTACCAGAAAAGAGAAGTTCAGAGTCATGAGAGAGGAAATAATGGAGTCAAAAATATTGTGAGACAGCAGAGCAATTTCCTAGCCACTGACCCCTGGGTGGTCCAGGCAAATTAAGAAATTATGGTTGGCTCCTGAGATGTGATGTGTGAGAGTTAGTGGGTGTAGAAAAGACTTTATAAGTTGAGACAAGGAAGAAGTGGGGGTCTTTGGTTTGTATGCATATGGTGCTGACTGGACCCAAGGGGGAGTATATTGAGGAGGGCCACAATGGCAGCCACAGATTAACCAATTAAGTACCTACTTTTCCTCTCTCCTTCCTCCTACTACTTTTGATTTAATAAAATCATTAAGCTATAACCAGCCTCATAATTTTTAATTCTTACAATTACATTAATTTAAAAAGATTTTGTACAAACAAGCCAATGAAGCCAAGACTAAAAGGAAGGCAGAAAATAGGAGGAAAAGCTTTTCACGGCACATTTCTCTAATAAAGAGTTCATTTCTCAAATATTTAGAGAATCAAGTCAAATTTATGAGAATATAAGTCATTCCCCAATTGATAAATGGTCAAAGGATATGAATAGGCAGATTTCAGAAGAAAAAAAATCAAAGTTATTTAGCCATATGAAAAAATTCTCTAAATCACTACTTTTAATTTAATTTTCCTCCAATTACATGTAAAAAATCTTTTAAATATTCATGGTTTTTAAATTTTTGAATTTTAAATTATCTTCTCTTTTCCTCTCACTTTTCCTCTCCCTGAAACAGTAAATAATCTGATATAGATTTTTATGTGTGCAATCGTATAAAATATTTTTACATATTAGTCATTTTGTGGAAGAAAACTGGAACAAAAAAAACTAAAACAAAAAAATGAAGAAAGTGAAACATAGTATGTTTTAGTCTGTATTCAAACTCCACCAGTTCTTTCTCTTGAAGAAGATGGCATTTTCATTATGGATCGTTGGGGATTATCTTGGATCACTGTATTGCTGAGAATAGCTAAGTTATTCATAATTGTTCATCATACAATATTGCTGTTACAATGTTCTCCTGGTTCTGCTCACTTCACCTTGCATCAATTAATGTAAGTCTTTCCAAGTTTTTCTGAAATCATCCTGCTCATCATTTCTTAAAGCACAATAGTATTACATTACAATCATATACCACTTGTTCAGCCATTCCCCAGTTGATGGACATCCCCATAATTTCCAATTCTTTGCTACCACAAAAAAAGCTGCCATAAATATTTTTGTGCAAATATACCCTTTTCCCTTTAAAAAAAATTCCTTTGGGATACAAACCTAGTAGTGGTATTGTTAAATTAGAGTATGCATCTTGAGATCTATTTATCATCTCTGATAAGGACAGCTTAGTTGATAAGAAGTAAGGACAGGGAAGATCTTTTAGCTCATGCTTACAGCTCTGTCTCCAGGAGCATGGAGTTTATTATATCTATTTCAAGACTCATTTCACATGAAAGAACCCCCTCAAAACTTCACAGATGCACAGAAGTTATACATTATGTCATATCAAAACACAAAAAATCTCATTTGACTTCAGAATAGAACAAGGCCATGGCTGAATTTTGGCTGGCCCGTTATCAAAAGCTAAATCTGGGAATACTTTCTCAGGGACGAATAGCCCCCACTGGAGGAGGTTTTGTCTAAATTTGGTCCATTATTGACCTTGACATTGTCATATTGAAGCTCTGGGAGCTGAGAGTCCCACCTTGATTGACAGGTGAAGACTGTTGGACCTCAGAATGTTCCCAGAGGCCATGAGGACAGGGGAGAAAGTGGTTGGCCAGGGTGGGTATAACTGCCCTGGCAGCCCTGACAAAGGGTGTTTTTTCCCCTTTCCCTTCTTCTTTGGACCTTGGATCTGTGGACCCTGGTCTATTGGGAACTGAGGCTTTGCTAGGCTAAGTCTTGCAAGAACTCCTCTTTGAACCCACTGACATGATCGACCTGTATCCAGACCATGAATCCTCTGATTCTTCTGTCCCTAGACATTTAGGCATCCAAACCATCCTTAGATATCCAGGTATCCCAGGCCCTGGGAGGGATCCAGGAAGTGGGCAGGAGAAGAAGAAGAGGGTGGAAAGGGTGGTTCCTAAAGGCTGTAGAAAGGCATAACATCTGGCAAGAAGAAGGAGTTGAGAGACATCATCCAACAGCTTGCTTGCTCTGGTTTGGCTATGGCCAGGCTAAGCCAGAGGAGCTGTTGTATCATCACTTCTCTGGAGAGGGAGCAAACGCAGTCAGATAAACGTGTCCAAGGATAACAGAGCCCAATACCCACTATTGATCAACCCCAGGTGGGACCTGAAAGGAATACCCATCCACTGACCTGAGGGATCCTGCCTGGGCACTGTTATAAAGGAGAGAGTTGTTACAACATCTAGCTAGGTGACAAGACTCAGATGATCTTGCACTAACCACATATTTAAACAACCACTACTGTCACCAAATTAATAGTGGTAGTATCCAGTTTACCCTCTTATTTTATAACAAAATGTCTAGAAACAGATTCAGAGTCCAGGCAGTCTTTTGCTTAATTTCTGTCTTCAGTCTTGGAGAGAAATTGTTAACCTCTTAATGTAATAATAGGTAGATAATGGTGGCTAATAAATGGGGCACTGGTGGTACAAGTGAGTCCCCTGGGGCCTGGGAGTCTGCAACTACAGTAGCAGGTGATTTGAGACTGTCAGTGTTGTATAGCCTGAGCTGTGATGCCCAGTCATTCTCCCTGATGTCTATAGGCTCCTTTAAGGTAGAGAGTGAGGGGCCCCTCCCTGCTGGAGTGAAAGCAGAACTCAAGAGAAAGTGAAGCTCACACACTTCCTGGATACAATGATGCAGTACTTCCTTCAAAGTCAACTGGTTGTTATTCTCCCCTCTCCTCAGCCCCTTAGCCCAAGATGATGTTATAATAACTACAGAAACTCACAGTTTCAGTCTAAGGGTTTATTTTAACACAGAAGGGAAAACTGAGGTAAGAGGGCTTAGGGCTCTTGAGAGGCTGTTGCAAGGGGCGAAAGGCAATTGCTGGCTATGGACCTGGAAGGTAAGGTCAAGCTGAGGGAACCAGCCCTCAGCCAGAGATAGTTTAACACTGCCCTGATGTTGTTTGGTCCACCGGCTAGATAGATAGATTAATTGGTTTAGGGGTGTCCCTGTTGCTAGGCTGCCCTACTCTAAATCCTGCCCACTTTCCACAACCCAAACCTCCTTCAACCTCCCTTCAACCTCCTGGGGTTCCAAGGGGAAGTCAGGGGTAGCTGTGTTCTGGGTGAGGTCAAGGAAATCAGAACCCCCATGTTCGTTCTGCAGTGTTTTTTATAATCCCAGTTCAAACTGTCAGCTCCTGGGACTGGCACCTGCTGGGCCAGAGTCCCATTCTCCTAACTGACAGGATTGCCTAGGGTAATTTGCAAATGCAAGAAATCTTGCATAAATCCTACATTACCACTGGTTTGCTAGGTTTGCTTTTCAATAAGGAAAGGTGTAGATCAGAAAAGGAGTCAAAAGAGGAATCTCAGATTTTTATCTATTTGAGACTGTTTCTCTTATTGGCTTCCCACATATGCACACTTTAAATGTCCTTTGGGCATAGTTATAAATTGGTCTCTAAGAGTTTTTGAATTGGTTCACAACCCCACCAACAGTGAATTAGTGCCCTAATTTTCTTACACACCCTCCAACATTAATCATTTTCCTTTTCTGTTCTATTTAACAATTGGATGGGTGTGACATGACACCTCAGAGTTGTTTTAATTTGCATTTCTCTAATCAAGAGTGATTTAAAGTATTTTTTAATGTGACTATAGATGACTGATTTCTTCATCTGAAAACTACCTTTTCATATCCTTTGATCATTTATCAATTGTATTCTTATAAATTTGACTTGGCTCTCTATATACTTAAGAAATGAGGCCTTTATCAGAGACTCTTGTAAAATTTTTCCCCAGCTTTCTCTAATCACTATTGATTAGTTAAAACAACTCTGATATAATACCTCACACCTATAACATTGGCTAATATGGCAGAAAAGGAAAATGACAGATGTTCTAGGATAGGTGGGGAAAATAGGCCATTAATATATTGTTGATGAAGTAGTAAGCTGATCCAACCATTCTGGGGAGCAATTTGGAACCATGTCCAAAGGACTATAAAGCTGCAAAGCAATACCACTACTAGGTCTGCATCCCAAAGAGATCCCCTCTCCCCCCCCAAAAGGAAAAAGGGCATATATGCCAAAAATACTTCTAGCAATTCATCTGGGATGGCAAAGAATTGGAAATTGAGAGTATATAACCAATTGGGGAATGGATGACCAAGTTGTGGTATATGACTATGATAGAATATTATTGTGTTATAGGAAATCACAGGCAAGATGGCTTCAGAAAAATCTAAAAAGACTTACATGAACTGATGCATAGTGAAGTGAGCAGAACCAGGAGAACATCATACACAGTAACAGCAATATTGTATGATGATCAACTGTGATTGACATGGCTATTCTCAATAGAGTGTTCTAAGACAATTCAAAAGGACTTGGGATGAAACTTCTATCCATCTCCAGAGAAAACCTGATACTCTAAATGCAGATTGAAGAATACTTTTAAAAACTTTTTTCTTAGTTGCTTTTTTTAGTTTGTGTTTTCTTTCACAACATGGCTAATATAGAAAAATGTTTTGTGAGACTCCATATATATAACCTATATAAAATTGCTAGCTTTTTCAATGAGGAATGAAGGGAAGACAGGGAGGAAGATAATTTGGAATTTAAAAATTGTTAAAACAAATATTTAAAAAATTGCAACAAGATTGGAAAAAATTGGGGCAGCTGGGTAGCTCAGTGGATTGAGAGCCAGGCCTAGAGACTGGAGGTCCTAGGTTCAAATCTGGCCTCAGACACTTCCCAGCTGTGTGACCCTGGGCAAGTCACTTGACCCCCATTGCCTACCCTTACCAGTCTTCCACCTATAAGTCAATACACAGAAGTAAAAGGTTTTTAAAAAAAAGATTGGAAAAAAGTTAAATATCAAAGCATAAAAGTATTAGGAGCCTAAAAGAATCTATTAAAAAACTATTTCAAGCAATTAACAATTTTAACAAAGTTGCAGAATATTATAAAGATACACGCAAAAATCATCAGCATTTCTATATATTACCAATAAAACCCATCAGGAAGACATAGAGAGAACAATTCCATTTAAAACTGCAAATGTTATAAAATACTTGAGAGCCCACCTGCCAAGACACATGCAGGATCTATATTGTTATGGGTACTATGGTGCTTCTGGATGGGCCTGATAGAGAGATGGCCCAAGGTCCTCAGATGGTTTAAGGACTTAAGCTGAGGAGGGATGGGAAACCAAAGTGGACAACGAGGTTGAGACAGGGAACTCCGGGTCCCTCAACTGTAGCTCCGAAGAGCACCAGTTCTCACCTACAGTGCCCAGAACTAAGTAATCCAATGAGAAGTTGTGAATTGAATTACACAGCTTCTCTGGCTGCTTGCCCTGGGGTTAAGTTGATAGATAGATGCTAGGGTTGATTGGATAGATGTTGATGATAAATAGATAACAAAGTTGACTGTGATTTAGCTAAAGTATTCCATTTCACCTTAGATGCAAGAATGTTAAATTGATCTTTAGGATAAACTCAGACTTCACCTAAATGAGCTTTAAGAATTTAATTATAATAAACTCAGGGAAAGGATAAAGGTTGAGGAATGTGGTCTTGGGAATCTATGCTAAACTATAGATGATAGAGATGGATATGGACAATCAATTGATAATTAGGTTGTGTCAGTTGGCTGGAGAGGTTCTTCTCCCTCTCTGGCCCTGATCAGGCTGGGCACCTTGGCTCTAACCAGATGGACTGAGGGTTGATGATGTTTTTCTTGATAATCAGATAATTGGTATATATATCTCACAGCTCTATTCAGTAGTTGATAATGTTGTAATCAATGAAGCAGGATACAGGTAACTTGAGAAGGTCGCTTGGCCTACCCACCCACCACCCAGGGTTGCTTTCTCAAGAGTGAGAGACTGTTTGCTTCAGCTCATGGCTTTTTATAGTGTTGGCAGCAACTGTCTTTTGCCCCTGGCTCATGGCATCTGGGTAAGTTTCTGAATTCCAAACTGTTGGTTGTCACTCAACTTGCTCTTCATTTTCTTATCAGAGATGATATTACAATATGAACACAATTTTAGAATACTTTGCACAAATAAAGACAGATCTAAATAATTGGAGAAATATTAATCGCTCGTGCCCAAGTCAGTATAATAAAAATGATAGTATTACCTAAATTATTTATTCAGCGAAATACCAAAACACAAAATAATTATTTTTTAGTGTTAGAAAAAATAATAACAGAATTACTCTGGAGGAACAAAAGTTCAAGAATATAATAAGATTTTAAAAAATATGAAGGAAGAACAATTAATAACACCAGATCTTAAACTTTACTACAAAGCAGTAATCATCAAAACAGTTTGGTACTATGTAGAAAATAGAGTGATTGATCAATGGAATACATTAGGTACACAATATACAAAAGAAAAGGACACAGTAAAATAGTGTTTCATTAATCCAAAGACCCTAGCTATTAGGGTAAATACACACTATTTGACAAAAACCATTGGGGAAACTGGAAAGAAGTCTGGCAGAAACTACACACTGATCAATATCTCAGACCACATATCAGTATAAGCTCAAAATACATACATGAGAGTGGCACTGTAAGCAAATTAGGGGAGTACAGAAAAAAAATTACCTGTCAGAACTATGGTTGGGGAGAAAATTCATGACCAAAAAATTGATAGATAGGATCAGGGGAAATAAAATGGGTAATTTTTATTATTTTAAATTTAAAAGGTTTTGTACAAATAAAACAAATGATGCTAAAATTGGAAGAAAAGTAGGAAACTGGGGGAAAATTTTACATCAAGTTTCTTAAATAAAAGTCTCATTTCTGAATATATATATAGAAGAGTCAAATTTATAAAAAAATTAGAACCATTCCTCAATTGATAAATGGTCAAAGGATATACATACATAGACAGTTTTCAGAAGAAGAAATCAAAGTTATCAATAGTCATATTAAAAAATGCAAGTCACTAATTAGGGAAATTCAAATTAAAATAACTCTAAGGTACCATCTCACACCAAATAGAAAGACTTAGATTACAGAAAAGGAAAATAACAAATCCTGGAAAGGATGTGGGAATATAGATACACTAACTATGGAGCTGTGAACTAGTCCAACCATTTTGAAGAACAAATTGAACTATGCTCAAAGGGCTACAAAACTGTACATACTTTGATACACTAATACCTCTATGAGGTCTATACCCTAAAGCAGTGTTGGGCAAACTATGCCTGCCAGCCAGATGTGGCCTCCTGAAATGTTCTATCTGGCTGCAAGACATTATTCCTAATCTGATGAATACAATGAGTAGGATACAATACAATGAAACTCCGAAAGAGTTGCCTTAGAAACAGACTGACAGATGAGCATTTCCTTTCTTTTGGCCCCCTCTTTAAAAAGTTTGCCCATCACTGGCTTAGAGTATAAGTTATGCTCTCTAATCCTGCACCCATTTCCTACTTCTTTCCTGTATTGTCTTTATGATTCTGGGGTAAAGTAAAAGCATGGTGATAGTGTGAGGGAGAAGTCAGGATCTAGCCACCAGATCTACAGTCTAACCATTCTCATCCATAATACCTCTCTGGTTCATCCAATCAGTTGCCAAATCCTGTTTTATCTCCACATTTCTCAGGAAGGGCCAAGGAGGCAGAGGACCTGGTTTCTTTCTCATCCATTCTGCCTGTTCTCACCTCCCTGTGCTTTCCTGGGTTTTGTCATTCTGAAGTTTCTTTGAGACCCATATATTCCATTCTCTACATGGAAAAGCTGAGAAGAGAAAAGTTTGGGGAGAACATGGAAGAAGTCAATGACACACAAGAATGCTCACCACCTGTAGAGGTTTAAGACTGCTCACCTGAAATCATCATCTTAGTTGCCTTGACTTGCTAATGGACAAGTGAACAGTGAAGACTGCCTCAATAAGCCTTTTCCCTTTAGTTATTTTGCTGTACTTCACTGTTGTCTCCTGGAGATGGCCAGATATAATCTGCCTAAGGAGCATCTGCATGGATCACTTCTTGGAGAAGGAGGAAGCAGGAGCTAGTCAGGCAGAGCCCTTCCTAGCAATTGTTTCTTGATCTTTTTACATAGACTAATTACATATAAAACCTCATAGTGGAAATGAGACTTTCTTTAAGGGTGACCTAAGTTTTTACTTGTAGTTTGTAAATGCAATGAAGATGAGAAGGAAGAGACATACAGCTGACTGGATAGGGACTTCTCTGTGAAGTCTAGCTTAGTGGGCTACTAATTTGCCAAAGAGATGGTGTTAAAGTAGAGGAGAATAATTTTCTTTTTTTAAGCCCTTACCTTTGTAACTTAAAGGATCTTAAGTGGGGTGAACTACCCCACAGAACCCCAAGAGAGAGGGGCAGTTAGAGCAGTTAAGAATGTAGGTATAAAAGCAGCAACCCAGGTTTGAGTGACTCACTCTTTAGGGGAAAGAGGGTGCTGGATGGAAGAAGAGGTAGGATTGCTGCTTCTCTTTAAGCCTAGCTCATCTCTGACTTGAAGAGCAGGGTGGATTATTTCTATTTACCCATATAGGCAATCATCAAGAATTTCTAACCAACACTGATTCTACTACTGCTGCAGAGAATTCCTGTCAGCTGTGTCTCAGCAAAACCTTAAACATCTACAGATCTTCAATCAAGCCTCTCTTAGCCATCTTGCACTTAATATTACTTGATACAAAGATACAGTTTAGCTTGTGAAATAGTTAGGGAAAGAAAGTCTCTAATTTGGGGCTTTCCTCTCTAGGGGAAGCTATTCTGAAGATATTAGACAGTTTTTACCTTTCTCTCTTTCCTAAATATTTATACTCCATCCCAATCCCTCCAAGTTAATAAACCCTTGTTTAGTTAAGTCTGGGTGTGTGAAGTTCCTTGGTCCAAGCCACATAGGCCAGGATATATACATTACCTAAACCAAATCTCCATCTTGACAGACTCTGTGAGCAGTTGAGATCTAGAGACCTAGGAACCTGTAGTGAAGACATCTTAAGTCAATTATCTATTCTGGTTTAGGGAATAAACGTCAAACAGTTGAAGACATCAATTTCTGTGGGATTATTCCCTTTTTACTAGTAAGTTTAGTCCTGTTGAAAGTTAAGTCAGAAAGCAGCCATTACTGATACAGAGGCAATTCTGTTAGATCAGTTTCCAGAGCCTTCTAACTGCCAAAGCGGGGAGGAGGTACAATTCTATCTACTCACTCCCCTCCTCCTGCTAGAGGTTTGAGTTTTCAGCCAGGGGCTCTGAGCCTGCTGTTACATCATTGCAAACTTGTCCCATCTTTACACCTTCCATCTTAGAATCAATACTGGATATTGGTTTTAAGGCAGAAGGGTGGTAAGGGCTAGGCAATGGGGGTTAAGTGACTTGCCCAGGATCAAACAGCTAGGAAGTGTCTGAAGTCAGATTTGAACCCAGGACCTCCCATCCACTGAGCCGCCCAGCTGCCCCTGAGGAGAATAGTTTCCAACTCTTGCTCCATTCTTCTCATAGCCCCAAGACCTCTAGCTCCCATTCTCATTCCCTCTTTCCTGCCAAACTGGAGACACACACTAAGGGCATGCCTGAACTTGGCATTTTCATCATCCAACAGTTTTAAAATGCCCAATGATTTACAGCATGTGGACACATGTCAGGGGAAATTTTAAATCTTGGCAATAAGGTGATCACATACATGTCTCAGAGGGATAGCATATCTTCTGCACTTCTGAGAGTGGGGAAGTGAGTGCCAAGATCTGCTTATCTATATGAGCTTTTTTGGCCTGACTTGCTTTATGGAAGATGGCTGACCCTATTTATAAGTCCTCTAATTCCCTTGAGGGGCTATATGGAAATTTTGTACAAATAAGATTCCAGAATATTATTGGATACATGTGCCTCAGTGTGTTAAAGACCATTTCTCCTTGTTAATACTTTAGATTTGACAACCTGGGCAGGAAAAAGAACTTAATATATCATACTCTAACTGTCTATTCAATTCATCTGTCCACCCGAGCTCAACAAATGTATAAATGTGGCT
The DNA here is from genome assembly GCF_016433145.1 of Gracilinanus agilis. Lineage (NCBI taxonomy): Eukaryota > Metazoa > Chordata > Mammalia > Didelphimorphia > Didelphidae > Gracilinanus > Gracilinanus agilis. Next base: position 477,824,187 of record NC_058133.1, on the reverse strand, counting down.
CAAGTGAAGCATGAATGGATCTGAATTGAGGTCTTGCCCACTCTATGGAGAGGAGGAAATCTAAAGACACCACCAGCAAACTACTGGAGGGAAGCAGAGGATTGGGAATGATTAGGGGAAGAAGGAAGGCAGGAAGGATCCAAGAGCATCATGAGGATGAATGCCCTTTTCCAGCAAGAAATTTATCAATGTATGCAAATGTTTGGTGCATAGTATTTCCCATTAATTCACCCTGTTTGTGCTTCTAGTAGCTGTTTCTGAATCTCATCTCATGGTCTAGGTGTTGCTCTTGTTCAGAAAAAAAACTACTTCTGCCTCTCATTTCCATACAAAAGTTAGCTGTCATTGTTTTCACCCTATTGAAACTGTATCATATTGCCTAAAATTTTATTCTGGTACAACTTTTAAGGCAATGCTTTTTGTAAAGGATTAAACTGTTTCATGTTAATAAAAAATTATATCAATGTCTAACCTAAGAATCTCAGTTTGAGTTCAGAAGGAAAGCTACTTCTTTACTCATTCTTAAGGGAAATTCTACTCTTACTTACATTCACCAACTGTGCTCCTTCCTACCAAATATTAGGTACAAAAAAAGGCCATCAGTGAATAGCCAGTAAACCTATTTATCCAAGTGAAAAGCAATCAGAAATTACAAAAATGTTACAGGTTATGTAACATACCAGAAAATTCACACACAAATGAATGAGCTCTTTAACTGAGAACAAGGCAATATCTCAATTTTAACCAAAAGAAAGAACCCCGTTTTGCCCAAGGAGGTCCATTCTAGCAGTTTCTGGAGAGTCCAGTTCAAATTCAGAAATATGTTGAGGAGTCAGATTTCCCTATAGCATCAACTTTACAAATCCCTTATAGAAAATCTCAAATGAACAACACTATCATCATTCTTCCTCCCAATTTGGGTGACTCAGCAGCAAACACAGTGCTTTAAGCTTGGTTAGAAAGTCAAGTAAGAAATGAATTAAATAATTCAGCTCAACATTAGTGGAATTAAATTAAATTTGATTCAAATGAAATTCAAATAAGTTGTGGTGGGTGCCTGGAGATAACATAGCCTGTCCTAAATGGTTGTTAAAGGAAGGAATGCTATTTTGGTCTCTTATTATACAGAAGGGAAAACTGAGGTACATAAAGGAATGTGATGGCTTACCCATCACATAGCAAAGGTCAGGAATAGATTAATAGCAGTTCCCAAGCTGGCCTTTTAGATGTGACCTGTATAGGGTTGGAGAAAGAGAATGATAGCTCAAATGCTGCCTTTATCACTTATTAGCTTTGTGCCTTTGGGCAAATCAGGAAACATCTCTGAGGCTTAATCTCCTTATCATAGAAGACTCTGGACTGGGTAGATTCCAAAGGTTCTTTTAGCATTAAAGCTGTGATCTCTGATCCTCTGTCCTTTGGGGTCTCTAGTTAAATCTAAGTTAAAGTCAAGGTCAGGAAAACCAGCGTGTTTCTTCTCTAGCCAGCATATACTCTTCTGGTGCTTGGCATTGCAAGACTTAGTGGTGTCTTTGAGACAATCTGTATGAGATTTTCCAGCTTTCAAAATGTGATCTCCATTATATCACCTATTTTCCATAACAACCCTATAAGGTGGTTGGATAGAAGCAGGATGTTTAAAGAGATTCTATGTCTTGCAGTATGTGACTGAAAAAGTGAAATATCCCTTGAATATAGGCTTACTAACTCTAGATGCTAGCTAAAAACTTTCTAGTATCTTCTATTCTATTTCTAGTAGCATCTTCTTCTCTAGGGGTGACTTAAATAGATGTGCAGAGGTCTGAATAAAATGAGAGAGGGACACTTATTCCAACTGAGCTCAGAAGTCCTCTGGAATGGAAGTGGAGATAAACTCAAGGCTTTGTCCTGGTATTCTGGGACCTCTCTCTTCTCTTTTTCCATTCTCTCACTTAGTGACCTAATCAGCTCCCATATATTCAATTATCATCTCTGTACCTATGATTCTCAGATCTATAGACCTATCTCCGGAGCTCTAACCTGACAATACCAATTACCTCTTGAGTATTTCAAACTGGATATTCCATAGATATCTCAAACTCAAAAAGTCAAAGGTAGAACTCATTCATCAGTATCTCTCCCACATATCCCAAGCCCACTCCTGTTTTGAATGCTCCTTTTACTGTCAAAGTCACCACCACCCTTCCAATCATTTAGGTTTGAAACCTGTCATCCTTGACTCCTTACTTTCTCACCCTACATATCCAACTAATTGCCTAATCTTGTTTTCTTATCTCCACAAATCTTATATATCCCTTTTCTCCATTCATCCAGTCACCACCCTAAATCAGGCTCTCCTTATCTCCCTCCTAATCTATTGCATAGCTTCCTTGACTTGACAATCACCAAAGTGATTTTCCCAAATTGCAGGTCTGACCTGGTCACTGGCCTACTCAATACATTTTAGTAGTTTCTTATTACCTTTAGGATTAAAAATAAATTCTTCTATCTGGTGTTTAAACTGTTCATGATCAAATCTCTATCTTTCTAGTCATTCTACACATTATTCCTCTCCACACACTCTATGTCCTCTTATACCATTTTCAGCATCTATGCTTTCAACCTGGTTGACACTACACTTAAAAGAGTCCTTCTCATTTCTTGTCTCAGATTCTTCAGCAAGATCAATTGTATTGATGGTATCACCACCTTCCTTTAGGCATTCGTTCCTCTCCTTTACCTTCCACATCTAGTCATTTACCAAAGTCCTAACAATTTTTACCTTCATCGTATCTCTCCCAATTCATTTTCTCTTCTCTCTCACATATATAACGATGAACCTAGTTCAGACTTTCGTTACCCCTCATGTGACTACAATAGTCAAAAGGGAAAAAAAGTTCTATTGGTATAAATGTTTAAGATTATCATCTAATTGAAAAACTATTGTGCTATAAGGAATGATGAAGTGGAGGATTTTATATGAACTGGAAAGACCTCTATGAACTGATGCAGAATGAAATGAGCAGAATCAGAACATTATGCACATAAAGTGAAACATTGTGGAAAGATCAAATGTAATCGACTTTGCTACTAATAGCAATATAATGATCCAGGACAATCCTGAAAGACTTATGAGAAAGAATGCTATCCACATGGAGGGAAAGAACTGTGGGAGTAGAAATGCAGAAGAAAAGCATATGATTTATCAATTGTTTATATGAGTGTATGATTTGGGGTTTTGGTTTTAAAAGATTACTCTATTAAAAAATGAATAATATGGGGGCAGCTGGGTGGCTCAGTGGATTGAGAGCCAGGCCTAGAGACGGGAGGTTCTAGGTTCAAATCCGGCCTCAGACACTTCTCAGCTGTGTGACCCTGGGCAAGTCACTTGACCCCCATTGCCTACCCTTGCCACTCTTCCACCTATAAGTCAATACACAGAAGTTAAGGGTTTAAAATAAAAAAAATTAAAAAAAAAATTAAAAAAAAATGAATAATATGTAAATAGGTATCAAGTGATAACACATGTATAAACCAGTGCAATTGCTTGTCATCTCCAAGACAGGGGAGGGAAGAGGAGTGGGAGACAACATGAATCCTGTGACCATGGAAAATATTTTAAAATGTTTAAAAAATAATAATCACTCTAGACAATATAAAATAAAATAAAATAAAAATGTCATGTAAAAAACTTAATACATAGTGATGAGACTAATGCAAAAGAATTTTGTGGAAAGAAACTCAAAACAAGAAAATTATATTACCAAAGTTCCTTAGTCTTGAAATATATCATTTTGCAATCATAGAATCTTAGGGCTAAAGGAAGCCATCGAATGGTCATCTAACTCATCTCACTAGATGCAGGCTCACCTCCAGTATAACTTTTCCTTCATCCCATTTCACAGTGCTCTTTAACTTTGTTTCTCCAAGGGTCTACTTCATTCATGCTATGAAAAAGCTTGCTGATACAATGGATAGAATGCTGGATTCAATCAGACAGATTTGAGTTCAAATCTTTCCTCATTCACTTATTAGCTCTGTGATTCTAAGCAAGTCACTTAATCCCTCTCATAGGAATAATAATAGCACCTACCTCCCAGTGTTGTCAAGAGGATCAAATAAGATAGCATATGTAAATTACTTTACAAACCAAACAGCTACCCACATTAGCTATTTATTTTTTATGGGCAGCTAGGAAGCACAATGGCTAGAGCTCTAAGAGTTCAAATATAGCCTCAGATACTTACTAGCTGTATGATCCTGGGCAAGTCAATTAACTTCTCTCTGCCTTAATTCATTCAACTGTAAAATAGTGATAAAAAAAACTCCCAGAGTTGTTGTGAGGATTAAATGAGATCATATTTGTAAATGGTTTAATACCATGTCTGGCCATAGTAGGCATTTAATAAATGGTTGCTCCTTTCTCCTAACCCCTTCCCTTGTGTTTCCTAGTCCAGATAAAAAGATTGCAAAGTAGGTAAGAGGCCCAGGAGAGCATAGATAGCATCCTCCCATTTCTAAAACATCTTCACCCACTCCCACAGAAAACTTTGTATTTTCTCACCACTGAAAACAAACACATAGTTGACCTAATAGAAGAGAAAATTGAAATCTTCTGTTTTCCATGATGCACCAGTCAGGAACTTATTGCCTCTAATTAGCATCTGCTTTTAAGATAAGATCTGAACCAGCTCTCCCATACTTGGTTACTGCTAGGGTGTTTATTTGTCTTTAAAATAGGTGTAGTAAATTTAATTGCATTGCCTGATACTCAATCAATCAAAATTAAGTCACGCCTTCTTAAAATACACTCTACTATTTTAAATGAAAATTAGTAGATGCCTTGTAATCTGAGGTTAACCACAAGTTTATGATTTTTTTATGCATGAGCTCATCTATCCAACCTAACTGGTTCTCACCTTTCAAATCTATTCCAGAGTTATTCCAACACATTGAATTGTTAGATCCTTTGTTCTTATGACCTTACATAAACATCTTCTGATTACTGACATGGGACATTCCATGGGGTATCTGGGGATATCTGTTGAAATCAGTAAGTTTATCCAATTCAGTGGCATGCCACATAGGCTGTATCTACATACCTTTGGATAATGATGTGACCACTTTAAGAATTAGTAACCTGTGGGAAGCCAATAAGAGAATAGATAAAAATCTGAGACCCCTCTTTTGACACCTTTTATGATCCATACCTTTTCTTACTGGAAAAACATTATAGACTTATTGAAAAGCTTTGAGTCCTTAGCAGACCAACAGCTACTGAGTTAACAATTTCTCTCCTTGATAATTAAGAAGCCTGAACTCTAAAAAATATATTACTTAGATAAGGCCCTAGATAGACAAAGCTAGATAGGACTTTATCTGACCAGGTGCAATCCTGTAAATCTAGAAGATAGGACTCAATTAGTAAAAATCTCTATGAAATATATTTCTGCTCCAAGAATTAACTCCCTACTAATTGGTGGTTGGAATTTGGCCTTTGACCCTGGACCTATCTCTCTACTTTTTAGACTTTAATGTGTTTGTGTATGATTTGTAACCCCATTCACAGCTGTGATTCTTTTTCTGTGTTCTTTGTTTGAAATCAGTATATAAATAAATTCTAAACTCCATAGCAGTTGAGCAGCTATGGGCTAACCACTAGTCTGGCTGTTCTCAATAACCCTCAAAATCTCCAGATACAAGGAGTATACAATGACCAAAATTTCCAAGGCCCTGTTTTGTCCTGAGCTTGATGCTCTCCCTTTTCTTAAGCCTTTATTTATAATGAAATAGCCTTGGAGTTTTAGAAATAAAATGATTTTTTTTTACTTTTGTTTCATTATGTTCACTTTATAATAACCTAAGATAATAGTCTCTTCTGACTGAGTGGGTAACAAATTAAGGAGAAAGTTTATAAAAAGTCAAATTTAATAGTTGTGGTGTTATATATAAATGGATTGGATGCTTTTAAAAATGGTTATGGAATGGATTTTTTATAAGTCTGCAGCTAGTATTATGTTACCTAAAGAACACGTACCTAATATTAAAAAGATACAAAGAATTAAACTGAAAAAATAGGTTAATATTTATCATACCATGCTTAGTTCAAGAAACTATGGAATTGTATTTGTTATGTAGCAAAAACTAAATTCGACTAGAAAAAATTAAGATGGAAATTATTGCATATTTTAGATATGCTGTTTATAGCAAAACCACATAGATTTTGAATCACTAATGTAATATATATAATATATACATATGCATGCACTAAATATCACAGCAACTAAATCATATAAGAAAGAGAAATAATAGGATATTTTAATACCCCAGTATCAGAACATGACAAATCAAATAAGATATATCTTAAAATACTTAAACTATTTAAAAGGGAAAGAATGGGGAGAGGAGAAATAACTGAAAGCAAGAAGGATATTTTAACTTTCAGCCAAGTAATAGTCCTTGGTACTATCTATGATGATTGTTTCACTTCATTTCTATTGTACACCAAATCTGCTGGAACCATTTCTTTATGTATATTGGGAATGGTGGGTTCAGCCAAGATATATGGCTTTAAAAACTAGACCTCTTTCTGCCTGTGATTGTGTTTGTCTCCACATATTCCAGGGCCCTGGTCTTTTAAATCTGTCTAGTCAGGGGGCAGCTGAGTGGCTCAATGGATTGAAAGCCAGGTCTAGAGATGAGAGGTCCTAAGTTAAAATCTAACCTTCCTAGCTGTGTGACCCTGGGCAAGTCACTTGACTCTCATTGCCTTTAAAAAAAATTCTTTAGTCCAGCTCCTTGGCTTTATAGATTAATGAATGAATAATGATGAATGAATGATAAAAGCATTTATTAACCACCCACTGGGTACAAAACACTGAAGATACAAATAAAAATACAGTCCTTACCCTCAAGGAATTTATGGAATTCTAATGAAAGAGATGATCCATATAAAAGTCTTAGTTTCAAATCATATACAAAGTCCAAAGGTCCTTCAGTACAGTGGCAAAGCAGATGGTAATGTCTCATCTTTCATATCATTTCCACTGATTAAGTCATATAAACATCCTCTGCTGAGTTGTTTGGCAAAACTTCAATGGGAAGAACTTGGCTTTCTTGATCTTCAGTTGCTAAAGTAACCACAGAAATAGTTCCCAGACCCTCATAAACATAAAGACTCTTCCCAGGATGATGGATGGGCTGAAACCAGGATCTGTGATCAATTTGGGGGAGATGCTGCCACTCTCAAGGCTTTGGAGCTAATCTGACCATTATTGGTTGTTGATCAGCAGTTGATTTTAGTTGTGGTAAGGAAGGTGGTCTCCTCCATAATGATTTCTACCAGTCTTGAAGCAAAAACAGTGGCCTGAAAGGCATTTGTTATTCACAAGGCTCTTAGGTTCAAAATGCAGATCCATCTACATCAGGGTCTTGGGGGAAGTCATGGTCAAGGTATTAATGCTGCTTGACTTGTCTGGCACATGCTCTCTCTATTTGCTCTCTCAATTTGCCTTGCTGCTTCAACTAGATTGACTTGCAGAGAGTAGGCTGGAAGCAGAACAAGTGATCTGGAGACACTCTTACTCCCAAAGCTCTTGGGTTCAGTACTAAGTTGCCTCTGTAGGAGTTTCAAGGGAGAAGTATTGAAGGTGGTAGTGGTCTGACTCAACAGAAAGCTAAGACAAAGGGAAGCAAAATGAGTTGCTTAAGATGGCACAATTAGCAGTTGGCAAAGCCAGGATGCAAATCCTGGGTCTGTGGGACTCAAATCTCTATCTAGTCCTCTCTTAGACTATACTACTTCCCACCTTTGGCCAAAGGCAAATCATCTGTTTATCTCAGAGTGGGGGCTTCCCCATTCCAGATCCTATACTATGACCTTTTACAATGCTGCCTCAACTTCCCAGAACTCATAAAACAGTTTTTAATGATTTATCTAAATATGAGTATTATTGGGGAGCATCTATAAATAACTCTGAATCTCATAAATTAATTTATATCTGTTTTTATTAGCAATCTGTTGCCCTACAATCTATATTTGGAAGGTTTGCTAGTTCCTAACAGGGTGCTTTACGTGTAAACAGTCACTTAATAAATTTCCTCAGAATTGATTATTTGAATTGAATTAAATTATTCCTGCTTGATAGATTGGGAAGCTGAAGCATGGACTTCTGATCTCTCTTCTGAACTAGACTGTCTATAGGATAATTCTCCATAGATTAAATTTCATTGTCTATCTTAATAAATCTGCTTCTCCTTTTTCAGTTGTTTTACCCTATATGCCAGAGGATTCGATATTCACTCATTTTCTCATGCTTGAAATTTCTCATATCTAATCCATGACTAAGTTCCATCACCTATACCTGGCTTTTAGCTCCTCATTTCTTTTCTTACCACCTTCTTTCCCTGCCATTTTCTGTCTATAACAACCTTTCCTTGCAAATATCACTTAATATTTCCTTTGCTTCTCTCCATCTAAATGTGCTTGTGTTTTATTATGCATACAGTTTGTTCCTGAGATTCATAGACTGCCAAAGCTAGAAGACACTCCAGAGAAGACTGAGTCAAAATGATAACCACAACAAGAATCAACTTTACAATATTGTCAGGTATCTTGTAGTCTCAGTTGAAAGATCACCAGAATGTGGAGGGGAGGGAATGTATAGCTCATTAGGCAACCTGTTGAAATCTGGAACAGTTGTATCCACAAGAAAGATTTTCCTTTCATTGAGGAAAAATTGGTTTCTCTGAAACTTTTACCAATTTTTCCAAAACCTGTCTTCTGGAAGTTATCAAAACAAAGCTAGTTCCTCTTTCGTCCTTACTCTTCTTTCTCCTTCACCCCCTTCTCCATGTAATTAGTTTTTAAATCTCATCAATTCCACCTTCACAAAATTTTTCATATCATCTGTCCTCCTTCTTTCTATACATCCTGCTTCAGACCTTTGTCATCTCTTTCCTAAACTGTTGTATACTGCCTTTCCGCTTTCTTTTAATTTTTTATTCATTTTAATTTCTAAATTACATGTAGAAACAATTTTTAACGATTATTATCTATTTTGAAATCCAGATTTTTTCCCTCCCTCTCCCCAAGACAGTCAATAATTTGAAATAGGTTATACCAATGTTATCATGCAATATGTATTCCTGTAATTCTCATGCCTTGAAAGAAGAGACATGTCACATATAGAAGAAAAAATATTCATGAAGGGTTTAACTTTCTAACCCATGAGCCTTCACAGTTATTAGATTGATAGTCTTGAAGCTTCAGTGGCTCCATATAGGATAAATTCCAAATTTCTGTCTTTAAAGTTCTTCACATTTGGGTTCCATTTTTCTTTCCAGATTGATTTCACATTACTTTCCTTCATATATTCTATATTTAGGCCAAACTTACTACTTGCTATTCACCATCAACAAAATTCTTTCTCCCATCTGTATGCCTTTACTCAGGCTATCCTCCATCCCAGGAATGTACTCCCTCCTTGTCTCAGCCTCTTGGTCTTCCTTGCTATCTGTAGAAGTTGGCTCCTCCATGAAGACCTTCCCTAAGTCCCACTAGTTGTTAGAGACCTTCTTCTACTAGAATTACTTTGTATTAACTTTGTATCTTTTATATTTACTTTTTTATGTACATGTTGTTTCTCCTTAGTAGAATGTAAGCTTTTTGAAGGCAGGGAACATGGTTTTTTCACTTTGTATCCTCACCACCATACACATTGTTTCATCCATAATAGGAGCCCTATAAATACCTATTAGTTGAATAAAAGAAGTTCAATAACAAGCAAAGAATTTAATTGTTGATTCATTGGGACTTCATGTATTTTATAGGGAATTTTCTTATTGGTTTCATTTTTCCCTTTAAGACTGGCCTACTTGGGCTGTTTATTTATTTTATAAATATATTATTTTATATTTGATTAGGTAATCTTTTATTTCTTTTATATTTTCAAATATATTTGTTTAGGACTATGTATATTTTCTTTTCTTCAGTGCCTTAGTGGCTATTGGGCTGATCCATCTGACTTACAGCTAAACCTTCTTATGTATGTTTTCTCCCCCATTAGACTATTAGTCCCTTGAGATCAAGGGTTGTCTTGCTTTCCTATGTATATACCCAGAATTTAGCACGATTTCCCTATAAATAATAAACACTTAATAAAAGGAAGGTGGCATTTATTCATTGATGTATTCATTTGTTCATTCATTTTTCTCTTATGGAGACTGCATAAGCATTCAGGGGTATGAATATGCCTGGGTACATTGTTTTGACAAGATCCCATAGATTTAGATATGTAGTATCTGATCATATTAGCTTTGATCATTTTATGTTTTCATAGATCTCTTTTTCACTTAATTGTCATTAACTAGATCATTAAAAAATTTCTATGGATGTCTACATCTTTTTTTCTTTGCATCATTGTTAGTTTCATTTATTTTATTGGATCTAGACCAAGTGATTTAATCAAGGTAATATATATTCGTTGTGGGAATTACCTATAACAATGCAAATTAGCAATCTGCCTACATCTCATAGTTTTAGACAATTGCCTGGGGCAGGGATAAGTTAGGTGATTCCATGGTCACACAAATAGTATGTTGTCAGAAGTAGAATGGGAACTTGAATCTTCTTGATGCCAAATCTGATCTTATTTCTATTTGTTTAAATGGACAGAACCTCTAGTCTTCTATAATTTTTCTGTCTTTTTTTATTGCTTAGCATATGTTTTATTTCAATACTAAAGGGAGAAGAATGGCCAAAAGGAAACAGAAGAAAACATGTATTACTTAGGAAAGAAGTTCCCGATGTGATAAAAATTAGTAGGAATTCTGGAAAGCAATCTAGTGGAAATTAGGTTTAGAACAACATCTTTTCAATACATACCAGCATAAACTCAAAAGGGATATATCACTAGAGTAGTAAAAGTCATTACATAAAAAAAATTAGAAGATAATTAGAACAGGAACATTTTAAAGCTATGGTTAAGGGTGCAAATAGGTGGCTCAATGGATTGAAAGCCTAAAGACAGGAGGTCCTGGGCTCAAATTTGGCCTCAGAAACTTCCTAGTTATGTGATCCTAGGCAAGTCACTTAACCCCAAATGCCTAACCCTTACTGCTCTTATGACTTGAAACCAGTATACAGTATTAATTCTAAGGCCAAAGGTAAGGATTTTTTAAATCCTATTTTAAAAATAATAAAGCTATGGTTAAAAGCAAAATCGTAACAAAATAAGCAATAAAAGATGTTAGGTCTTAAAAGAGATAAAAGATTATTTAATGAAATTCACACACCTTTGAAAAACTGATGTTTCTCAGGAAGAAAAGAGATCAGAGACAGGGGTATAGTTGGAATTTTTTTTTATCAGATATCTCTGATAAATAGAAAACTCACAGATTTTATTTTATTATATTATATTTATTTTTTAGAAAAGTTAACATGGTTACATGATTCATGCTCTTACTTTCCCCTTCAACCCCCCCCCCCAGACCTCCCATGTGTCATCGATTAAAACCTATTTCCAAATTGTTAATAGTTGCATTGGTGTGGTAGTTTCAAGTCTGCATCCCCAATCATGTCCGCTTCAACCCATGTGTTCAAGCAGTTGCTTTTCTTCTGTGTTTCCACTCCTGCAGTTCTTCCTTTGAATATGGGTAGCGTTCTTTTCCATAAATCCCTCAGAATTAACTCACAGATTTTAAATAGAGATAGAAATATGTAGATCTATATGCTGATAGATCCATCAATTGGTCAATAGATCTGCAAGAGATATTCCCCCATGGTCAAAGGATATAAGAAATTTTCCTAAAAAAATAAGAAACTATTTTCAACCATATGAAAACATTCTTTGCATAATTGATACTAAGAGAAATACAAATTAAAAAGAAAACTTTGAGGTGTTACTTATACCCCACAAATGGGCAAAGATGCAAAGAAGAGGTACAATGTTGAAGTTTTGTGAAAAATGGGGAAATAAATTAATTATTTGCAATGCTATGAAATGCAGCAGTTATAGAAAGCATTTTGGAATCACGTGAAGAAAATGACCAAAATTGTTCTACCTTTGATCCAAAAATTCCAATCCTAAGTATATACCCCTAAGGAGGTTCTTGATAAAAAGAAAAATCCCATATAAACCTAATTTTCATGACAACTCTTTTCATAATAGCAGAGAAAAAGAAAATGGGGAAGAATACATTGGGAAATATAGATGATTCAAAAACAAAAGATATACAGTGTAGTTAATACAGAGTTGGAATTAAGAAGTTCTCATTTTGAATCTACCCAAGATGCTCACTGTGTTACCTTGAGCAAGTCACTTATATTCACTTGGTATCTGTTTCTTCCACTGTAAAATAGAAATAATGCTATCATCTACCATATGGAATCCTTGTATTGAATTAAATGTACATGTAAAGCACTTTGAAAATCTTCATGTACTATATAAATATTAGGAATGAGGACTAGACCTGTGATTTCAATGGCAAAGGTCAATGATGGGCAAACTACAGCCCGAGGGCCAGATGCAGCCCCCTGAAATGTTCTATTCGGCTGCATGACATTATTCCTAATTTGAAGAATACAACGAGTAGGATACAATACAATGAAACTTTGAAAGGGTTGCCTTAGAAACAGACTGATAGATGAGAATTTCCTTTCCTTTGACCCCCTCTTTAAAAAGTTTTCCCATTCCTGGCTTAGGTAATTTGCTGCTGAGGAATTTCTACTAATGTAGGTTAGAATTTTTTTTCCCGAAATTGATAATTTTAGAGAGTTTCCTAAAGTATTGAGAGGTTGTGACTTGTCCAAGGATTCAGTCAATATGTGCCAGAGATGAGACCTGCATTCAGGTCTTCTTGGCTCTCATGTTAGCTAACCATCACACCGCAATGTTTATATAAACATTAACCATTGTTAGTGTTACTGACGTTATCAATAAAAAATTATTTGAAAAAATCATCCATGACATGTTAGAAATGAGTACATACATACACAGCTAGCCCTGTAGCAAGCACAAAGCATAGAATATAGCTTAAATGTGATTTTGGTAACGGGGAATATAAGGAGAATTAAAGGAAAGACTTTACGGTGTTTGGTAAATCTTCTATGAAGGATTTCTGGGAGGTCATATTGGGTAAGAATCAAGTGGGTTAAGAAGGCATCAGTGAATTGCAATGTACACCATTGAAGGGAGTACCCACATAGTTGATATAATGGCTCCATAATAAAAAAAACTGGAAGTTTCTAAGAGAACAACGAAGATAGTGAGGGAGACTAAAACTACTCCAATGAGGAATAGCTAAAAGTCTAAGAAGACAAGATTTGAGAGACTGAGCTATCTTCAAATAATTGAAAGTATTTTCTGTGGAAGAATTAGATTGATTTATTCTGTTTGGTTCCAGAAATGGAAGTGCTAGAGAGATATACTTTCTTCTAAAATTAGAAAGAGTATCCTAAAAACTACAACTGACTGAAGAAAGGAGGGGATGACACATGCAACTATCGAGTACGCCATTACTGAAGACATTCAGAACTTGAACAGGTACTTTAGGGGATGCTAGAGAGACAATTCCTGCATTGCAGGATGTTGGGCTGGGTAATTTCCATGGTCTCTTCCAACTAAGAGTCTATAAAATGAGTTTGAATTCCCCATCTCAGTTTCCTTTGCTTAATCACCACTCATCTGCAACCTCCTAAACATGAGTATCCTCCAAGGCTCTGCCCTGGACTCTAATCTATTCTTTCTTTAAGCTCTCTTCAACTATAATTTCTAAACTAGTAACGCCCAGATCTAAATGTTCAGCCCTCATTTCTCTCTTGAATTAGATCCAGTCTTTCATTTCTAATTGTGTGTACAACATGGATATCCTATCAGCATCTCATATTTGTCACTTTACCCCTCAGACCGCCTGCTCTTTCAAACTTTCCTATTTCTGTCAAGTCACTGGAATTAGGAACTTCAGAGTCCTCATAATGCTTCCCCGCTTTCTCCTCATATCCAACCTGTTTTCCTTTTTTACTCTCCCAACATATCTTGTGCTCATTCCTTTCTTCCCACTCAGACAACCATTACCCTTATCATCTGTATCTTAGATGATTGAATATTTCCTCTTGATTAGCTTCTCTGCTTCCATTCTTTCCCCTTTCTAATCTATCCTTTGCACAGCTGGCAAAACAATATCATCCCCCTAAATTTCAATGGCTTCCTCTTTTTCTAAAATAAATTATCAGTCCTTTAGCCTGCCATTCAAGGACGGCTGCCACAATTTAACTCCAATTTATTTTTATTACTCCCTTTCATACACCCTTCCTACCAGGGAAATTGAATTGCTTGCTGTTCCTCAAACTTAAAATTATATTTATTTTTTTGCCTCCAGACATCTTTTCAAGCCATTTCCCAACACTGGAATCCATTCCCTCATCTCCACCTTGCACAATCCTTATCTCCTTTTAAGGATCTTCTTTTTTTAAAAAAAAAATGCTCTTATCTTCTATCTTAGAATGTATTCTAAGAATATTGATCTAAGGCAAAAGAATGGTAAGGGATAGGCAATTGGGATTAAATGACTTATCCAGGGTCACACAGCTAGGACATATCTGAGGCTAAATTTGATCCTAGGATTTCCCACCTCCAGGCCTCACTCTCTATCCACTGAGCCACCTAGCTGCCTCTTCTAACCTCTCTTGATTTCAGTGCCTTCTCTCTGTTAAGTATTTCCTATTCATTGTGTGTGCCTCATTTTGCATATATTTGGTGCCTCCCCTCCCCCCAGTCACTTAGGGGTCTCTAATGATCCTCTAAAGAGGTATCTATTCCATGAAGTCTTCCTTTATCCTCTGTTAATGGACCTGATTCCAGATAACCCCCCCCCCCAAAAAAAAAAAACAAAACTGACAGAAGTAGACTGAGTCACCTTGGTGCGACAGCAATAGCATTCATTTTCTGAAAGTATGGACATGCATGTGGGGGAGAAACAGTCTAATCTCAACTGCTCGAAGACAATAATTTTAGTGTCTTTGAGGAATGGGGGTTGTTTTCCCTCTTCCCTTTACTACTACCTCCACTGCCAGTGTTTCACGAAACAGAATTCTGGATTTGGAGTCAGGAAGATCTCAGTACAAATCTAGCCTCAGACACTTATTAATCTTGTGCTCATGAACTTAGAACTTAGCCTCACTCAGTCTCAGTTTCATCATCTGTAAAACAGGAATTACAATAGCGCATTTCTCCCAGGATCAAATAAGACATAATTTGTATAACATTTTGCAAACCTTAAAGTGCTACATAAACGCTAGCTATTATTTTTACTGCTCTCTCCTCCGTGTGTTACTAAAGCTTTCCATCTGATCCCTCCTTTGTTCTCTTCATCCCTTGCCCTGAATTATGAATATTATCCATATCAGGGTACCAGTTATCCATCCCAAGTAGAATATGAATTCCTTGAGGGCATGATTTGCTTTATTTTTGTTTCTGTATTCCTAGATGTTACCAAATTATTTGTTTCATTGAAGACATCAAGCAGGCCTCTACTCAGAATTACATATAAGTTGACTGGTTCAGTCCTTTAACCTCATTCTAGGGAATCTTTCAGTTGTTTCTTTTTTTTTTATTTATTTTTTTTAAACCCTAATATCTTTTTATATATATCCTTCTGTATTAATTTTTTTTATTTGTTATAGGGCTAGGCAATGGGGGTTAAGTGACTTGCCCAGGGTCACACAGCTGGGAAGTGTCTGAGGTTGGATTTGAACCTAGGACCTCCTGTCTCTAGGCCTGGCTCTCAATCCACTGAGCCATCCAGCTGCCCCCCTTTCAGTTGTTTCTTAGCGATGTTCCTGCAGATTTCTAAACCTTGTTTAAGCCAGAGTAATTTCTCTACAGAAGTACTATTTTAAAATTCAAATGAGATCATAGATAGAAAGCACTTTCCAAACCTTAAAGTTCTATATAAAAGCCTATTATTATTTTCATTATGATGGTGACGATTAACCTCCAGCCTAGTCGTGATTTCACTCCCTGAGCTTTTTCCTGCACTCTTGCTCAGCCCAAGTAACATTTATAGAGCAAAACAAGGGTGTGCTAGTAAATATATAACAACCAGACTCTCTGAAAAATAAATATATGCACATACTTTTAGGTTTAATGCAAATAATCAACACCTTCTTCTGCCTAAACAATTAATAATAAAACATCAATAATAAAATAGTGAATCAGTCCCTGATTTGTAGCCATTGCTGATGAGATGCAAATTCTCTCAATGAAAATTTAACACCTGGCTCTCCCAAACTGATTAGAGCTGGCCCCAAGGTACCCCAGTTATGTCTTATTACCAGATCACTGAGACAGCAAGCTGTCTAGAATCATCTCTTCTCACTAGGTCCTCAGTCCTTTGCAATCTAGTTTTCAGTCATCACCCAAATGAAACTCATCTCTCACAAATTACCAATTACTTCTTAATGTCTTATGTCTGATGCTCAGTTAGTTAATCCTTAGCCTTCTTTTTGCCGGGGCTCTGTCGCTCTCTCCTTCAGGATCATTTCTCTTCTTGAGGTTTGTAACACTGATCTCTCTCTACCTGTCTGACTGCTCTTCTTCAGTCTTCCTTGACTGGATTATCATTCATATCACATACTCTAACTCTGAATGTATCTGGTCAATCTTAAAAAAAGAGAAAACTACCAAAGTCGTAATACTAACAGGTCCTCAGTGGGGCAAGGAGATTATAATCCAGACCCATAGCATTGGGGTCTTCATCAAATTACAGAAGTGAAGGTGATTAAAAAGATTTTTTGAAGATGGTAGGGGCAACAGCCGAGTTACTTTGAGTTCACAGAAGCTTGGGACAGATCCAAAAGCCAGAAGCTAGGATAATTGGGAAGGCCTCCAGGTTTGACTGTCCTTTTTAATTTGCCAGACCAATTCATAGTTAATTTAAATGTTATCTGTCTTTTCTGTTCTTTATTTTAAAATTACAGAAAGAGTCAATATGGAGATTCTCCAAAAACAAGTTGTTAACTTCAAGGCTCAGTCCCGGGTCCCCCTCTTTTCTCTTTCAATAGTATATCACTTGGTAACCACCTTAACTTCCATATATTTAATTATTACTTCTTTATAGATGACTCCTAAGATCTTTATGAGCAGGTGCAATCTAACTTCAGTTCAGTTCCATATCACTGCCTATTGGATATTTCCAATCTTATATCCCTACTGTAGGCATCTCACACCCATCATGTCATCTACCCTCCCTCCCCAGAAGAAACAAAACCAAGCAAAACCCACCCTCCCGGGATCATCAGCTGGATGTTAAACTTGGTCCAAGAGAGATGGGTTTTACTATCTTTGTTTTATCAACATTCCCGATTAAGTGAACAATCTCTAGCAAAGAGTGAGGCATCAACATGGTAAGGGAAATCATCTTCTGAAACTGTGTAACAAAGGATCTACTGTTTAAATGATTCATTGAAGCAGCAGGTAGAGGAGGAGGACATGCAATGATGATTCCAAGGTTCCAGCCAGACTACTCAGAACTTGAATCATTTTTCTAGTTCTGAGGTTAGCTCTTCATACATTATTGTTGTTTTTCATTTGTTCAGTCATGTCCGACTCTTCATGATTGTGGTATCTGACTATTCCCACACCACCGATCCTGTCCATGGGGTTTTCTTGGCAAATGATGCTGGAGTGGTTTGCCATTTCTTTCTCCAGTAGATTAGGCAAATAGAGATTACGTGGCTTGGTCATAATACATAGCCAGAAAGTATCTGAGATTAGCTTTGAATTTGTCTTCCTGACTCCAGATCTAGTGCTCTATTCACTGAGCCATGTCGCTGCCCTCTATCTAGTATAATATATAATTCATAGATTCATAAAATTTTTAAATCCAAAAGGACCTTAGAGATCATATAACACCATTACTTCATGATTGCTGCATGGCATGATGAATAGATAGCTGACTTGTAGTCAGAAGGACCTGAGGTCAAATTGATGTGGGCTGGCAATGGGTAGCAAGGGGTAGTAATAGGAATGGGACCCTCCTACTCTGAAATCTTGCATTTCTCACTAGTTAGCACTAAACATCAACTACAACACCTGTAGTTTCAGCATGAATCAAACATGGATTACATATTGTTCAATTCTCTACTCTGTGTACCAGATGGGTAACTTTCTATGCTAGGCATCAGCTCTGTATTCATTCTGTTTTATTAATTGCTTATATTCTTCTTTGAAATAATTAATCGCCTAGGGTGGTCCTCCAGTGTACCATATCCCCTCCCCACATCCCACTCTGGAAGGGCATAAAGACCTCTCCTTGACAAATGATGACAAGGTGAACAATGGAGGAACTTGGAACCTGTGCACTGAGACCTGCAAACTTGCACGTGTTTCTTATTCCCTATGACACACTTCCACCTGAGTTTGGAAAGGGAGAGGCTCAGCTACCAGACCCAATAAATATACCAACCAATCCATAGGGTGTGGAAGCTGCCACCCTACAGAGGAGCTGCTACTCCATACTATCAGGTCCAAAGAGGCTAACCTACTAGCCCCTGGGCTTATCCATAGGCCCTAAAGCTAGCTGATTAGCCCCAGACTATTCCACCAGCTATTAGACCATTATACCACCATAAACCACTTCTTCAAATAAAATTCTTTTCTTACTTCTAAACTGAATGGACTTTGAGTCTCCCATTCTTGGGGTGAGACCCTGCTACTAACTTGGGTGTGTTTCTCCCACATCAAAATCTTACCTTTGACACTTTACTAGATGAATGATCCTGGACAAGTCATATAACCTTTTTCAGCCTGTTTCCTCATTTGTAAAGTGGGAATAATAATCAAACTTATCTTGCAGGGTTATTGTGAGGATCAAATGAAGAAACATAACATAATGCCTTGTAAACCTCAAAGTGTTTCCTATAAGAGTTTTCTAGAATGATTACAACCTATAAGTGTTCTCTATAATTGTTATAAATGGGGAAACTGAGGCCGAAAGAAGAAAAGTGAACTAGTATTACTACAGATTCTTTGATGGAAGACATAGAGCCAAAGCCTAGTTTCCTGACTCCTGAGTGCTCTCTCCACATGTCATCAATTGACAATAAAAGGAAAATTAGAATTCATCGACAAGCTTCCATTACTGTTTGCAGTTGGCCAAATCATTGCCTTCTTCTGACAAGTTTCTACTTGATCATTTTGAGACCATTTTTCTCTGTGGCTGGTCAATAACTCAAAGATGAAATGAGCCAAAATGGTCTTCAAGAAAACAGAGATTTGGGGGAGGGGGAGAGAAGAGAGAGCCAGGGAGAATATACTACCATCTACATGCTCTCTTCCTCCCAGTTTATTCAGTCTTACTAGAGCTTTGAAATCATCAGTCTATTTCTTCCTCCTCTACCTGTCTTCATCCACAAGTAAATGATTCCAACAGTAGATCCCTTGTTGTCACACAGTTTAAGGTGACTCCATTTGCCATGTTGATACCTCACTTTTTCTTAGAGATTATTCACGTGGTCAGGAATGTTGATACAACATGAATAATAAAACCCAGCCATCCTGGACCAAGTTCAACAACATCTGTCAAAGCAAAATGACTTGGGAAATCTTACACAGACTATATCAAATTGCTAAGAGTACCCCAAACAAGAAGCTCCCCACATTTTTGGTCACCGCCATCACTCAAGATGTTAAAGGGGGAATGAAGGCCTGTCTTATTCCTTTCAGGATTGTTCTAATGAGGAGAGTCATCCATAACATCACCCTCAGCTAGTTCTTTAAAGAACACACCACACTGGAAACTACTACTTATATACCATTTGAAACAGTACAAGTGATACAGGTTCACATTATATTTCCTGGATCCAGTTTTGGCCATTTATTCATTTATTTAAAAATTTATTTAAATGTATTTATTTAAAAATAAATCTTGCCTATAAACTTATTTAATTGTTTAACATAGGACTTTCCTCAGTTCTTGATTCCCTCATTCTCCCCAGAATTCCTGATTAGTTGTGCTACCTACTTGAGATGTCTATTTAGTCTTTTTTTTGACATAGTTTATTTCCAAACAATTAATTAACAGTTTAATTGGCATTTTATTTACGCCACAGTCTTTTTCTTTAACTTAAAAATTTTTTTCAATTATATTTAGAAATAATTTTCAACAATTGTTTTCTGACATTTTGTGATTCAGATTTTCTCCTTTCCTCTACCCTACATCATCTCCCCAAGGCAGTAATCTTATATAGGTTATGACAGAGTTTGTATGCTATACATATTCCCACATTCCTTATGCTAGGGTTACTTATTTATTCTATTAAAAAAAAAAAGAGTTACCTTCCATCTTAGAATCAATGCTGTGTATTGGTTCCAAGGCAGAAAAGCAGTAAGGGGCTAGGCCATGAAGGGGGTTAGGTGACTTGCCCAGGGTATCTCAAGTAGGAAGTGTCTAAGGACAGATTTGAACTGCAACATGGAAAATGGCCCCAAGACATCCCATCTCTAGGCCTGGCTCTCAATCCACTGAGCCACATAGCTGCCCCCATTTGTCTATTTTTAACTTTAGTAATTTTCTTTTCTTTTTAAACCCTTACCTTCCAGCTTAGACTTAAATTCTAAGTATTGGTTCCAAGGCAGATGAGTAGTCAGGGCTAGGCAATGAAGGTTAAGTGACTTGCCCAGGGTCACACAGCTACAAAGTATCTGAGGCCAAATTTGAACCCAAGATCTCTGGTCTCTAGGCTTGTTTTCAATCTGAAGATCCACCATCTTGCCCCCTAGAGCCTTGATCTTTGTCCTCTATAACTTGTCTTGAAGAAATCCCCATATGTAATCCTTGCCCTAAACTAAAGAGGCTGAATCCATTATGAATGTTTAACCTCCTTCCTCTATCCTGAAGAACTAAATATGTAAGAAGGTATTTAATTAATAAGTGCCTCTAGACAGGATTAACTGATATAATTGCATCATAAAAGTATTCTTTCTGTCTCCTTAATTTCTCTTATTGCATTTAAGTTGCTCCCCAAAACGGGCGCCTCCAGCTACATTTCATCAGTAGGTTGTCCTTCCTTTCTTATAGCCCACTACAGTATATATATAGGACCCCAATGATTCATTTCAGTGGAAATTCCTGGTAATTAAATAACTGTATGTCTTTCCCTAGTACCGTTGGCTACGAACATGATATCCATCACCCTGCTTAGAGATTTGTTCTTCAAACTTCTCTGGTAGTTTTATTTTTCAGGTTGATACTTTCTAGCTGTATCATGAATAGCAGCTACACTCTGGAAAGAGTTTCATATGTATATCTATTCATTTAACTTCCTCTGGCACCTTACAGCTATCAGTATATTGAATTACTAGAACTCAAAAGAGAAGACATGAATCATGACATTGGAGTAGACTTAGGATAATTGATGATAGTGGTAATTGTTTTGAGGAAAGGAAGATCAGACTGATTACTGTCTCATTGTGTGGGTAAAGAGTGGGGGGGAGAGCGGGTGGGAAGGAGGAGAGAATTTGGAACTCAAAATTAAAAAAAAGAATATTAAACTGTTTTTACATGTAACATAAAACAATATTATTAAAAATATAAAATAGCATTGATTATAACTGTATACATAGATAGTAAATATTTTATTACGCATTTTATTTTAAAATTTAGAACATTTGAGCTTATTTTCTACAAAAAATATTTAGTAATTTGAATTTGACTCAATTTTTAAAATGTCATAACAATTTCAAAGAAATCTTTGTTGTATTAAGAATGAAATTTAATCAAACTCATTGTTAAAGTTGTATTTTTTTGTTGAAATGATGAATTTTAAGAAGACATTTCTACCTTGGATGGATGTAACTTATGTCATAATCATTGCATTCTTTTAGTCTCTTTATGCAAATAGATGCACCCATTTGACTATTTAGATTCTTGCCTAAACAAAGCTCCTTGGTTAAGAAAGAGAGTTGCCCCAGTTATTGCATTCAGTCTTGTATTTTACTTGATTATCTATTTGATAAAGCTCTAATAATAGAATTTAAGCCTCATTCAGTGCCAGGCCTGTGTTATTTTTTTTTCTTTTTGCCTAGCACAATTCCTTGCATATAGTTGGCAAAGAATAAACATTTGCTGGCCAAAATTGAAGACTGATAAGGGTAAATTTTAGTACGTTTAGCACATGGCTAACTAAATAAGTAACAAGCAGAGAGGAGTAATAGATAAAAGTAAACAATGGGAATTAAATATTTAGACAGAATGAGCCAAAGATTACTCACTTCCATTCAGTCTGGTAGTTATTTATAAAAGCAGACATTAGAAATAATCTAGTTACAGAATCTCAGACCTGAAAGAGAAATCAGAGACCAACACGTACCCAAATAAGAATCTCCTTAGATTCAATTTATCCAAATTGTTAGCCAGGCTTTGCTCAAAGATCTTCTGTGATGGAGAATTGACTCCAAGAAGTCCAATACCTTTTTGGACACTCCTAATTGTTAGCAGTTGTTCAACTCTCAATTCACCTCTTTCCAGTTTTTAGTCCCTCTCCTACTTTTGCTGTCTAGAGTCAAATAGAAGTGTAATTCTTCTTCCATATTTAATCCTTCAAATAATTGAAAACAACTATTATGTCACTGATACATCCTTTCTTCAAGAGACTAAACATCCTGAGCTCCTTCAACCCTTTTTCATCTGGAAAGATCTAGAGAACCATCACCATCCTAGCTGACCTTCTTTAGACTCTCTAATTTACCAATGTCATTCCTAAAAAGTGGCACACAGAACTGAATCCAACACTTCAAATTAAGTCTGTTCAAGACAGAAGGACAAAAACTCTAGTTCAGTTTATTTTGCTTTCCTTCATACTACCCAAGATTTCATTGTGTAGTTTTTCTTTGGCTGCCATAGAATAGCTTTATGCATGGAATGGGATAGAAAAATATTTATTTGGCACATAATAGTGCCAAATATTGGAGTCAAAAATAGAAAATGGCAACTCTCCTTGTTCTCAAGGGGCTCACATTCTAGAGGGCAAGGGGATATAGTACCAAAAAAGAGGGCTCATTTTCATATGACTAGATGATCTCACTGCTTAGAACTCTCAGCTAGAATAGGTCTCAAGTTTTGTCTTCATCTGCTACTCCCAAAGAACTGAAGGTCATAAAATCATAAATAGAGAGCTGAAAGGAAACTAAAACCATCTAGTTAACTCCTTCATTTTAGAGATGAGGACACTGATGCAAAGAAGGTCAAGAGGTTTTCCTGAGATCACAAAGCTAGGAAGGGTTTGATCTGAGATTTAAACACTTATCCTGTTTTCCAAATCCAATGTATTTTCAGTACCCAATAGATTAGTGAACCATGTATTGTCCTGGATTCAGAGGTTCTATGTTTAAATTCTAACTCTGCTACTTATTGTATCACTTTAGACAAGTCATTTACATAGTTTCCTCAATCATAAAATAGATGAATTAAACTCTGATTTTTAAGATTTCTTCCAGTTGTAGAGCCTAGTTTGTGTCTGATTCTAAAAATTCTAAAAAAATTCAGAAAATAAGAATGCATCAAAATAAAAATAAAAATAAATAGTAATGCATATATTTATGAATTTATTTTCATTTTGATTTGATTTCAGTAACTAGGGATATATATTTGATCTTGGAATTAGATGTCTACTACTGCTAATTGTGGCTATAATCTCCCCAAATTAGATATTTAATTGACAACCCTTCCCTATTTCTTTCCTAGAGACATAATACCTTACCCGTCCCTTTTCCATACACTTCACTGAAATTCTTTGAGGATTTGGACATAAAATTAATAGACAGGATTTTTTCCAAGTTGAGAGGTAAGGCTGGAGGATCAGGCCTCTGGGGAGGCCTTATCTTCTTCAATAAACTCTATAGACCTGGGTCAAAAGCTGGTGCATTTTTGGATACCTCAGACCAGGAAACAGGATAACAGAATCATTATTTATTTTACTCTCCAAAACCAACTCTCTTTACCTCCATCCAGCCGGCCTTGCCACTCCTAGTCTTGTTTGTGAATGCCTCCTCAAGTAATAGAGTTTCTGTAATCAATAGAGATAGCGAACCAATACCACACTGGGTGGAGGCTGGATTTAGCTAGCATATATGCTTGCCTCAACCTGTCTCTGTGAAGCTCAGAGATCTGAACCAGGGTGGGTCTTTGTGCGACTATATCTAAACTAATTTACTTACTCAATGCAATTACAATTAAATTATAATACATACACTGATCCCTCACCTATCAGGAATTATGTTCCAGAGACCCCTGAAATAAGTGAAAATCATGAAAATCCACAAAGTAGTGGCGTTACATTTATTTTATTATTTATATATTTTAAGGCTTTATAAACCCTTCCCACTCTCCCATTACCTTTTTCCACATTATTAACCTACAGTCACTGAGCCAATCAGCACCCAGGATACGGAACAGCACTATGGTTGGTCACCTTTCATTCCATCAGCTAATAGTGTGTCATGATAAGTGTAACTCTGCAATAAAGAATTATATATGGAAATATTTATATATATATATATATATATTTTAAACCCATCATATGGTGAAGCTCTGTTAAGTGAACTGTTACATAGTGGTGGATGACTATATGTATATCTATCTATTAAACTGAGCTTGAAAAAATAACAAAATTAATTTGATAGAACAAAAGATCAAGAATATAAAAGTATTAATAAAAAAGTAAAAGAAAAAGGTCTAGTAGAACCAGATTTTAAATTGTATTATAAAGCAGTAATTAAGAAAAATTTCTAGTACTGGCTAAGAAGTAGAAAGGTAGATCAGTGGAGCATGATAACAACGAAAAAGATTATAGTCACCAAGTATTTGACAAAAATATAGATCCAGATTTGGGGCATAAGAAATCACTATTTGTTAAAAACTGTTGGGACAAATGGAAGCTAGTTTGGCAGAAACTAGGTATAGACCAATATCTAGATAATAGACATATTATCTAGTCATTAAAGGAGATATCGTAAGTAAATTAGAATAAGGAATACATTACCTATCAGATATATGGATAGGAGATTAATTTATGAGTTAACAAGAGATGGAGATCATTGTGAGATACAGAATGGGATAATTTTGAATTTGTTAAATTGAAAAGGTTTTGTACAATAAAAACAAATGTTGCCAAGATTAGAAGTAAAGCAGAAAAGGGAGAGGGGTGTTATAAACAGCCTCTTGGATAGAAATCTCATATCTAAAATATAAAACTTTATCAAATCTATAAAAATGGGATAAAAAAATCTATAAAACATGGGTTAGTGAATAACAAAATGAATAGAGAACATTATACATAGCCACAGATTTAATACTTAAAGAATTACTTGTAAATGTTACCTCCAGAGAATCAACTGAAAAATGGAAACATGAAACATAATTTATATATAAAAAAAGAATGTTGAGTGAATTTTTTAAAGCCCCTGTAAACTCTTTATTGTTAATCAACTGCTGATGTTGTTTGTCCCTTAATTTTTAAAAGGACCAAAGGCCTCACATGGGTGATGTCATGACTTGTGTGTGAATTTGATTAAAATGAGGCAGAGTTGCACTAATTCATATCATTCTTCCAGAATCATCAATGTCCAGTGGCAAGACAAAAGTCAGGATGACTGGTAACATCCCAAGATGTAGTGGGTAACTTTGGATTCTTCAATGTCTGACCAAGCTCTAAGTGCTTCATAATAAATACTTCTGCCACCTTTATGGCCATTAGAACAAATCGTTTTTATCCATCCAATCCACCAGGAAAAGTCTTCACATATCTGAGTAGACATACCTCTAACTCACCAAGACCTGTTAGTTACCCTAAATCTGATTTAGCCCTCTGCCAAGATTTACCAGTGTATGGCCAATGCTAATAGCTTCTTGGAGCAACAGATGAGAACTGGGTGGTAGGTGGATTATCAAAGAAGTAGGCAGTCCTGAAAAGTGCTTAGGAAGCCCTCACACCACATGCACTAGTCTTCTCTGAACACTCTGTATACCTAAATCAATTGTTATTGCAACAGCATGAGAAATATGACTATCTGGGCTATTGCTTTCATTAGTGAAACTTTTTATTTGAGGTAAAATCTCTTGGGACTGTAATTTTATATTGTTTTGAGTGTTGAATTCATGTATAAATTCCCAATTATCATTTAGTCAGTAATAAACCATTCAAGAGAAATTCCATGGGCTGCTCAAAGAGAATGTGATCTGAGAACTGCTGCAGGTGGATGTCTGTCTCTGAGAAAGTTGAGGAGATGATCTTGGAAAGGCAAAGATAGGAATCTCTTAGCTCAATTTCCCCATTGTGTTGTTTCTTTTTGTGAACAGAAATCTTTCCCCACTTTGTTAATCCTGAGCTTGACTATGATGCCTGTGAATAATGTAAAAACATTGCTATGTGATTGAATGTTTCAAAAAGCTCACTCTGACTCTTACCTGAAAGAAAACAGAACTAAGAGTGCTTTATTCTGTTATTTCTGTTAGGTAATTCTGTATCCTTAGTCTTAAGCCTGAAGATTAGTCTTGATGTTATCACAGCTTTGTACCTGCTTCTCCCTTTCAGAGCAAATCAAACTATGGCAGGTAAAACTGTAATTTCTTATAATGAATCTTATAATGAAAGTGTTGACAAGCGAGATCATGTGCTCAAACTGCATCCTCAAGCTACCTCCTGTGTTACCCCAGATGAGGAAGGAAGTGCTCACATCATACTGCTGGGCAGAGGGGTGAGGCATATAAAAATATCCTTGGAAGCTAGGGAGAGGGGAAACGAAGCAGTCTCCAATGGCATGTAGGGGCACATGTGCCATGGGTTTGCCAGCATGGCCATAGAACTTTTTAATTGCTACAATGGGATGCAAGTATGTGACCTTATTGTATAGTTTATCTTAATGCTCTTCTTATAGCTCTATTGTTTATAAGGTTGGCTCCATAACTTCTGAACTTGTTTTTACCACATGAGTTAATTAGTGGAAGATAAATCTGATTAGATTTTTTTAGGTTTTACTAATTATTCTTAGTCTTATCATTAGCAGACTTTAGCAATATTACCTAGAGAATCTTAACAAGCAACCTGGAACCTAAAGGTGGTCAAGGAAATAATACCTCCACAGGTAGGATACTGCAGCAGAAGCATCAGTATGGTCATCCAAAATGGACAGAAAGCCTACTATGTGCCTAATCTTATACTTAGAGTCAAAGGAAGGAAAAAATAAAACCTAAAATTGATTCTGCTAGACATTGGGCAAATCATATCTTCTTAACATCAGTTTCTTCATTTGTAAAATGAGAAAAATTATAATTTCACTACCTATCCTACAAGGTTATTGTAAGAATCAATGAAGATGCATTCAATGCTTTGCAAACTCTAAATTTGTGTATATAGTTGCTTTATTATTATTCTCATTGATTTTTCATATCTCATCATTGTTTATTTTTTCATTACTACTGGTTTTTGAAAGACAATGCTCAAAGTCTTTAAATTGCAAAGCCAAGACCAATCTGAACTCGTGAATTAGTAAAAAACTTATTCACTGGTAAGTTCTATAGAGATGAAATCATTACAGATCTAGTTTTTAAAAGTCACTATTACTTAGCTCCAGAGTATAATTCACAGGAATGTGGGAAATGAGAGTTGCTTGTCTGTGAGCAATAGAAGAGTGGAAGAAGGTGGGAGTGAAGAAGAAAGGAAGGAAGGAAATGAATAATTGTTGGGTATGGTGAGCTTGAATATTAAACAAAGAGAAAATAAAGGTTCATTCTCTAAGTGTCTAGCCTATGTGAGCCCAGGCTAGACAATTACTTAAAAGTTTAACCAAAGAAACCCCAGGCAGACGGGGGACTAGCTCTGAGTAAGCTGATGACACAATAGATTGAATACTAAGTCTTGAGTAAGGAAGACCTAAATTCAAATTTGACCTTAGGAATTTACTAGTTGTGTGGCCCTGAACACGTCAGTTAACCTCCATCTGCCTCAATTTTCTCAACTGTAAAAAGGCAATAGTCTGTCAGGGTTGTTGGGAGGATCAAATATAGGAGATAATATTTATTAAAATCACTTAGTCTAGTGCCTGGAAGATAGTAGGTACTACATACATGCTTATTCTACCCTGATCCCCATATACTGAGGCTCAGCTAAATAAAGTGTCATTTCCTTTTCCATTTTAGTGAATATTATTCTGACTATTACCCATAAGCTACTAGGGTGGGAGGTTATTCTCTAATCTCTGAGTTTATCATCTTTAATTTTCTCTCCTTTAATTGCTAGAAAAACAATTTCATACTGTTGGCAGCAGCAGTAAAGACAACAGAACCTGAGGCAGCTGGTTGGTTCAGTGGATAGAGACCCAGGCATAGAGATGACAGGTCTTAGGTTCAAATATGGCCTCATAAACTTCCTACCTGTGTGACTTTGGGTAAGTCGCTTAACCCTAATTCACAATTCTGCCTTGGAACCAATACATAGTATGATTCAGAAAAGGTTTATAAAAAGAGACAAAATGGGCTGACATACCATCAGTTAGGGGATACATATCAAGAGATGGCGAATAATAATAATAATAATAATAACACATATATAGCACTTTAATGTTTGCAAATCCCTCTACATATGTTAACTGATTTTATTGAGTAGTCAATTTTATTATCCCTATTTTACAGATAAGAAAGCTGAGGCACAGAAAAATTCAGTGACTTGCCCAGAGTCAAATAGTCAATAAGGGTCTGAGACTGGATTTTAACTCAGATCTTCTTGACTCCAGGTCCAGCATTCTATCCACTACACCATCTCATAAAGTTCTGTCCTATGTCTTCAGAAATTCGATTAAATAAATATTTATTCATTACCTCTTGTGAGCTGGGAATAACAAAGATAAAAAATTAAACCATCCCTGCCTTCTATGAATTTCTAATCTACTAAGGAAGGGGATACATATGACATGTACAAATGAGAAATCTATTAAGTCAAATGGGATGGGGACAAAGGAAAGCTCAGACAAAAAGTTTTGGGAAAATCTGAAGAGAGAAAGATGGCTTTTTAGCTAGGGAAATTAAGGGCCCATCTGAGTGATAGCACCAGAGAAGAATCTCGAAGACAGAGAAAGACTTCTAGCATTTTTCAGAACTAAGTCCTAGTCTCCCTTGCATAGTTGTCAGTGGGGAATGGGATATCAGGGAGATGGTTCTGCCTTCACTGTCCTGGACTGCTTCAGGGCAGATGGATGGGGAATTGGGTAACAGAACATAATCAATCCTTGAGAACTTAGTCATGTTCTAGCAATTAAATATATTTCATTAACTACCTAATAAATTTAATTTAACTAGCAATAACATCACAAGGTTGATGACCTAGTATAGCTGGTTCAAACTACCAGCCCCCAGGAAAAGGTGTTGTTTCAGTTACCTGCATAGAGGAAAAAAACCAAGAGAACTAAGGCAGCTGTGAACTTCCACAAATCCTCAATATGTTATTCTTACTCCTAAGATCACCACCTTCTTAGAAGGCTTTGTGGGTCTGAGTATTCCATGACAGAAAGCTCAAATATTGGAGGCATGGTTCATGCCAAAGGTGTGGTATTTGTGTGTAGGTGGAATGTCATTACCTGGGGTAGGTTAAACAAACATAATAGATTTCTCAAAAGAAACATGTTAAGATAATGTTAATGATAACAATGATCACTATACATTTTTTGCTGATTTTAATTTATGCCAATTTATTTCCACTTGGGGCATAATCAAAATTCTTTTTTTATTCATGACTACAGAACTCTTTGGCTAGTCTGAGACCTCAAATTAGTCAGATTTGGAAGGTATAGGAGATGGGGTTCATGGAAGCTGTATGAATGTAATGTTAGTACTAATTAATATATGTTTGTCATTTGTGTGTTTGTGTGAGAGACAGAGACAGAGACAGAAAGGGGGAGAGAGAAAGAGAGAGACAGAGAGAGAGAGAAAAGGAGAGAGACAGACAGGCAGAAAGAGAGTGAGTGACAGAGATACAGAGACAGAAAGCAGGGAGAGAGAGAAAGAGACAGAGACAGACAGAAAGGGAGAGAGAGAGACAAGAGAGACAGGCAGAGACAGACAGACCGAGAGAATACAAACTCAAAGAAATGAATTCACATAACTTCCAAAAGAAAAGAGAATTAAGCATATTGGAATAGGGTCATAGGAATCATCTTGCACTTGAGAACATATCCGCAAGAATGCAATCTAATTGTCCTGAGTGCAAAATCTTAGACCATGTTACTCCCCATATCGAGTCTCCCGTTACCACAATGTGTCATCCAACATAGCCCATGTATACTTTTCAATGAATATATATTCTTGCATAAGCAACATCACAGATACCCTGCACCAGAACTTCATAGAAGATGGGACTATAAATCAGTGTTCCCTTAACCATGATGGGCATGTTGAAATAAGCATTTCCCTTTTGGAAAGTTGTATTCCTGTAATCAATGATGCTGCCATTGCTCAAATGAATGGAGAACATTTCTTTGGGGACTGTTTTGAATCAGTTTATTAATGGAAGAGAAAAGTGGTTTTCCACAATCTCTAAGAAGTCAGAGATTCTAGAAAACACCCTATCCAATCCATATATGAACAAGAATTCTCCTCTGTAACCTCTTGATAAGTGGCTATCTAGCTTCTGCTCAAAGATCTCCAGAGAACTCACTACTTCTTTAAAAAAAAAAAAACCAACAAATAAACAACAAACCTTATCTTCTGGCTTAGGCTTAATACTAAGTATTGGTTTCAAGGCAGAAGAGTGGAAAGGGCTAGGCAACAATTAAAGTTAAATGAATTACACACACACACACACACACACACACACACACACACACAGGGAAGTCTCTGAGGTAAGATTTCAATCCAGGATCTCCTATCTCTAAGCTTGGTTCTCGATCCACTGAGTTGCTGAGCTGCCATGAATTCACTATCTCCTGAGATAACCCATTTCACTTTTGGATAACAAAAATTGTTCAGAAGCTATTCGTTATACCAAGCCTATATTTGCCACATCAAAGAAGAAACAACTGCCATTGTGACTCTATGGATGCTTATAATCTTAGAGACCGTCTAGGCATGAGTCCTCTTCTGAAAATGTCCCCACAACCAAAATTAAACCTAACTTCAGCCATTTAAGAGATAGTTATTTCATAAGTTAAGATGGTGAAGGTAAAGATAGGTTTATGAATTGATTTGGGGAGGGGGCAGAATTATGACTGGTGCATGCTGAATGGGGCTCTGAACATCCCTTTTCCAGCCTTTTGGAGGAAGATGAGAATTGTAATCTGTGGACCTCCCCATCTACCTTGTTCCAGGGGGGCCTTCTATGGTATGCTGAACAACAGGAGTGTCCAGACAACATACTGACCTACCTCAAGGATTACCCAACACCTTCCACTTGACCCTCCCTGGAGAAGAGATAGTAGTTAAGCCATAGTACACAGAGCCATGCAAACACAACGAATGCTGTGCTTTCGCACTAGGTATTTCAGGGAATATTATAAAAACAGTGAGCAAGCTCTAGAAACAACAGATGACAGAACTCAGCAAGGAGGGTTGATACAAAAATCTAACTAGCTTATCTATCTCCTTAACAAAAATTTGATGAAAATGAGCTTCAGCCTTGCCTAGCAGGAATATTTCAAATTCTCTCTGAACACAACCAGGCCAGCTCTTTCTTTACAAAAACTCCAAACTCAACGTTGATAAGCATTTCCAATGTAGGCACAAGAACTCCTGAGACATTCTCCTCAAATAACATGTAAATATGGGCTACAAAGAGACTAAAATCCATCTATCCTATATCTGACCCAAAATACCCTTTGCAACATCCCTGACAACTCTTCTTCCAGCTGAAGAGCTCTCTCAAAGAGGAAACCATTATCTTAGCTTTTTGAAAGGTCATGATTATTAAGAATTTTTCCCCTTACATCAAGTGAAATATATCACTTTGTAGCTTCTATTCAAGGTTTCTAGTTCTGTACAAAGAACAATTCCTACCCCTCTTCTGTATGATAGTCCTTCAAATATTCGAAGGCAGCTATCACAACCACTTCCAAATTTCTTCAAGCAAGATATCCCCAGGTTCTTCAGCTGATCCTCATATGATATAAACACAAAGCTCTTTCACCCTATTTTACCCCCTCCTCTGGTTTTCTCTTGCTAATCAATATCCTTTCCAAAATGTAGGATCTAGAACTAAACATGAAATTTTAGGTGAGGTCTCACTAGTGCAGGCTGCAATGGAATTGTTTCTTCCTTCTCTTAATGCAGCTCAAGGTCAAATTAACTTATTTGACTACCATATATTGCACCATAATAAGCTTACAATCTATTAAAATTCTCTGTTCTTTCCATATTTTTTCAGATGAACAATTATCTAGCCAAACTCTCTCATTACCCATTTGTGAAGTTTTAAAAATGAAGTTTAACAATATGGAAAACGTTTTTGCATGATAATACATGTATAACCCAGATCAAATTGCTTACTAGCTCCAGGAAGGGAGAGGGAAACAATTTGGATTATATAATTTCAGAAAACTTATGTGAAAAATTGTAATTGGTAAAATCAGGGGGCAGCTGGGTAGCTCAGTGGATTGAGAGCCAGGCCTAGAGACGGGAGGTCCTAGGTTCAAATCCGGCCTCAGACACTTCCCAGCTGTGTGACCCTGGGCAAGTCACTTGACCCCCATTGTCTACCCTTACCACTGTTCCACCTATAAGTCAATACACAGAAGTTAAGGGTTTAAATTTAAAAAAAATCAAATATAATTTAAGACTTTCAATTTATCCCTATTAAATTTCATTTAAATCTGGCTCAATATGCTGCCTCAAGTATGTTTTGGATCCTGAGTCTGTCATCTGATGTTAATTTTTCCTCCATATTGTACAACATTTATAAATTTCTAAGCCCATCTCTATTCATTTATCCAGAAGTGATATTTATACTTTTTGGAAAAAATAGTCAAGGACACTATTGATAGGGTCATAAAAACTGTTGGGATATATCACAACTTAAAGTGAGGAAGTTCCACTCAATTCCTATAGGTATCCTCCTTTATGAGAAGCTTCAAATTACCCCCATCCACTGTTTATATTACTCTAGTGCAGAAATTCTTAACCTAAGATTTGCAAACTTGTCCTTAAAACTAGTTCAATAACTGCATTTTGGCATTATTGTGTTTTTTCTGTAATCCCATTTATTTTTATTTTCTGCAATTAAAAGCATTATTCTGAGAAAGGATGTAGGATTGTCACTAGACAGCCATAGGAGTCCATGACATGCAAAAGACTAAGAATCTCTGCTCTAACAGCAGTGAAATGGGAAACTTTCCAGCAAAGGGGGAAAGATGAAAGAGACCATTTGGAAATGTTTTCCTGGAATAGTTCACTGGTATCTTGACCTCTCTTAATTTTTCACCTAAAGGATGCTCAGAACAGAGAAGGTCCTTACTAAATAAGTTAACTGGTTCAGCATCAACCAAAAGTGGGTTGGAATGTGAGACCAAAGAAAAGGATGAGGGAAATAAGTATGTAGGAAAGATGTTCCCTACAACCTCCAAGGCAAAGAAATACTTGTCAGAGGAGGCTTCATCAAAAAGCAAAAATCTGAATTTAGTAATCAATGACCTTTCAGTTATATTTGTTGGTATAGAATTGTAGAACTAGAAAGGGATTTTTAGATCAGTTAGTCCAATATCGTCACTTTATAAATGTAGAAATGAGTTCACTGATAACTTACACAAGTCACTTGTCCAATTAGTTAGTGGAAGGGATGAGATTGAATCTGATAATAAATAAGCATTGGAAACTGAATTCTAATCCTACCCTGTTAGATTCAAAGTCACTGGTGTAATGAAAAGAACAATGGATTTGGAGAACTGCATTCAAGTTTCAATTTCTGAGATTTACTAGCTCTCCTTCGGCCCCTTTGAACTTCATCTATAAAATAAGGAAGTTGGGCTAGCTGATTGCTAAGATCCCTGCAATTTTATGATCCTGTCTCAGCTTTCATGCAGAAGCTCTGAGTTAAACTTCTTTTCCAGAATCAGAGGTAGCTGAGAATCATGAGAGGAGAATTTGCCATCTTTCTTGTAAAAAATGAAGGCATTGCTCCACTGAAGGCCAGGGGATGGTCATCAAGTAAGCCTAGGGACTCAAAAAATGTACACTGTAATTCAGCTTATGAACTGGCTTCCTCAGGAAAGAGACAGTCTATAAAAAGAAATTATGAATTTGACTAGAATATAGTGGAAAAGCCAAAGTTTAGATTTTCATAAAGTATGGCCAAATTTATTCCAAATCTGCTTCATCCTTTTTTTTAAACTCTTACCTTGCATCTTAGAATCAATATTATGTATTAGTTCTAAGTCAGAATAACAGTTAGAGTTAGGCAATGGGGATTAAGTGAGTTGCCCAGGGTCACACAGCTAGGAAATATCTGAGATCAGATTTGAACCCAGGACCTCTCATCTCAAGGCCTGCTTCTCAATCTACCTAGCCACCTAGCTGTCTCTAGTCTGTTTCATTCTTAAGCATCACAGTTTGGGTTAGAAAACTATAAGTACACGGAATGTACTTAAGCCAAATCTGAGCACAGAGCAGCCAAGTAACTTCTGGCGAATTATTGGGATCTCTAAGAACAGTTCTTTTGGAACCAAATTCAAGCTTTCTAATTCATTCAACAGCCTACCAGAACACCAGGCATTCCAAAATTTAAGCAGACACTTCTGACTAAATTTGTTCTTGTGAAGACCCTTACCCCTGTAACACATTCTCTTGGATTTCTTTCCAAACACTATTTGAAATACCTGTATCTTTGCAAACATCTGGAGGAATTTGAGCATTCAACAGAATGGCTGATAAAACGAGAACTAGTGGTGACTATCTACCTAAGGGCGCCTTAGTTACAGGACAGCAAAACCAAAAGACCAAGAGGTAAAGACACTTGCTCCATATCCATCAGTTACTGGTAGACCAATACTACTATCCTAACTGTCTACCTTTTTGTCTAGCAATCTAATCCAAAAGGCTTGCCTACTTGTTTTTGTACACATGCGCGCACACACACACACACACACACACACACACACACTCACACATACTGTCCCAAAAATCTTAGGGTAGGTTTAAACTATTAAAAATTTAAATTGCATTAAAACTTGGGATACATCCAAGATAGCCTACCAAAGTAGGCTTTCTAACACCCAATACATCTCAGAAAGAAATAAGAAAATACAATAAAACAAAAAAAATAAGGATGAATGAAGCTATGTTGAGAATGAAGATATGTTGAGCTTTCTATCAAAGTCTCTGTCTTGGAAACCTTGAAATCGTCATCACTACTACTAACAGCACTTAGCACAATGACAAGCATAAAGCATATATTAAACATTTAAAGTATGCAAGCTGGTTGATCGATGGATCAATGGATAGATGACTGGCTGATCTGGTCCTGAATAGTTTATGGGTTTATTGATGATCCCCTTCTTCATGGATTATTATCTGGCACTAAGGCAAAAAAATTTAATTTCAACCCCCTGGATTCTTTCATTTCACCTTTCACATCAGTCTCTGACATGGCCAATTTTTTTTGCAAGTCTCTGAGACCATTTTATTGAATAGTAACATGTGGTGAGTGGCCATGTGAATGAAGGATGTGACAGGGTAAGAGGGGTTGTGGGGAGAAAGAGACATCTGCCCATAAAGCTACTCCAAATTGTTCTAAGGATGATTCACATACATATCCTCAACAGCTACTCCAGAAAAGCCCTTTGAAGATAACCAGATTAGCAATAATTCTGTGCTGCAAGTGTTCAACCTGTTCCTTGTTCAATTTCTATCATTTCTAAAATGCCATTCAAATCAAGCAAATGGTGCCAAGTAAGGAAATTCTCCAGCTGGTTCCAAGACTTTCCTTCCAGAGATAGAGCTCTTTTTTTAGGTTCAACACTAGTGAGAGATACAGGGGCTGGAGAACATGTGATACCTGCTTTTGAGGAGCTCATAATATCCATATAGACTCTTCTGCAAAATGTCCTCAACCACATTGATAAGTGGGTGGATACCAGCCTGAGTTTGGAAGCTGCCAATGCAATCTCAGATGAGTACGTGAGGAAGTGATTTTAGGTAAACAAATGGCCCTGGAGACAGAGGTGGAGCTGTGTTTGGTTGGAAATGAATCAAGTTGTCCCACAGAAAGGGTGTCACCTTACTAAGATGGACCATTATGCCCACTATAAAAAGCCTAGCATCCCAAACAGCCAGCACCCTGCAAGCTACTTTGTTCTACATTCTACTTGTTCATTTGTGAACTGGGTAAGTGAAAAAGGGTTTTTCAGAGCTTCCAGCTACTTGGTTGGCACTGGAGGTAGAAATCCAATAATGTGGGCTGCCTTGAGCTATGGAAGCATTGATTTGTCATTTCATTTTAAGGACATTCTTGTGAATTTCTCGTGAATGCGGATGAAATAAGAGCAGATGTTTATTGTTTTTATAGCTGAGCACTCTCAATATTTTGCACAAGAAGTCTCAGAAGTGTATTCTAGCTATGAACAAAGGTCTGACAAATGTCAGTGCCCTTGAACCAGTCAATTAGGCTCAGGTACAAGTGAGACCTCTAGCTCCAAGTATCAGAGATATAGCATAGGTGGATAAGATCAAGAGAAAAATGTGTCTAGTGGAAGCAGAAACTGAGCAATGAATGAAAGACAGCCCACAGGAGTAAAAGGAGTGAGACAGGAAGGAGGGAGGTGGGGGGAAAGTAGTATTTGTGATATTCTCTTATTCTCAGTCAGTTCATTAGAGTTTATGGAAGTCTTCCTCTTCATCATTCAGTTTCATCCTACACTGATAAATTTCTCATTTCCTCCTGCTGTATTGGATTTGCTCCTATCATTCTCTCTGCCTTGTTTATGATGATTCCCCTTCCCTATTCCCTGTCTCCCCTTACTCCTCACCTTGCCCCTTCCAGATTATAAGCTCCATTTGTATTGCCATTTTCATCTTTGTTTGTAACCCTATGTTTTGCCCAGGGTAGGATTATGTTGAATTTTTACTTATTTTAACTGAATGCACATGAATATCTTTTTTTTTACCTTAATTATTTTTTTAATTAACTTTTTTATTTTTAGAAAAATTTTCCATGGTTCCATGGTTCATGTTTTTACTTTCCCCTTCACCCCTTCAACCTCCCCCCCCCCCCAATAGCTAACTCTCCTTTCCACTGTTTTTAACACATGTCATCAATCAAGACTTACTTACATATTATTGTTGCATTGGTGTGGTCCTTTCGGGTCTACATCCCCAATCATGTTCTCATCAACCCAAGTGTTCAAGCAGTTGTTTTTCTTCTGTGTTTCCTCTCTTGTAGTTCTTCCTCTGAATGTGGGTAGCGTTCTTTTCCATAAATCCCTCAGAATTGTCTTGGGTCATTGCATTGCTGCTGGTACAGAAGTCCATTACATTCCATTTTACCACAGTGTATCAGTCTCTGTGTACAAAGTTCTTCTGGCTCAGCTTCTTTCACTCTGCATCAGTTCCTAGAGGTCTTTCCAGTTCACATGGAATTCCTCCAGTTTATAATTCCTTTGAGCACAATACTATTCCATCACCAAACTATACCACAATTTGTTGAGTCATTCCCCAATTGAAAGGCATACCCTCGATTTCCAATTTTTTGCCACCACAAAGAGCACAGCTATAAATATTTTTGTACAACTGTGTTTATCTATGATCTCTTTGGGGTACAAACCCAGCACTGGTATGGCTGGATCAAAGGGCAGGCATTCTTTTATCGCTGTTTGGGCATAATTCCAAATTGCATCCAGAATGGTTGGATCAGTTCACAACTCCACCAGCAGTGCATTAATGTCCCAATTTTGCCACATCCCCTCCAACATTCATTACTCTCCTTTGCTATCATTTTAGCCAATCTGCTAGGTATAAGGTGATACCTCAGAGTTGTTTTGATTGGCATTTCTCTAATTATTAGAGATTTAGGACAATTTCTCATGTGCTTATTGATATTTTTGATTTAATTATCTGAAAATTGCCTATTCATGTCCCTTGCCCACTTATCAATTGGGGAATGGCTTGATTTTTTATACAATTGATTAAGTTCCTTGTATATTTGAGTAATTAGACCTCTGTCAGAATTTTTTGTTATCAAGATTTTTTTCCCAGTTTGTTGTTTCCCTTCTGATTTTGACTACATTGTTTTTGTTTGTACAAAACCTTTTTAATTTAATATAATCAAAATTATTTTTTTTACATTTTGTAATTTTTTCTAACTCTTGCTTGGTTTTAAAATCTCTTTCCTTTCCCAGAGATGTGACAAGTATACTAATCTGTGTTCACTTAATTTACTTAGAGTTTCCTTCTTTATATTCAAGTCTTTCAACCATTCTGAATTTATCTTGCTGTAGGGTATGAGAAGTTGATCTAAACCTAATCTCTCCCATATTGTTTTCCAATTTTCCCAGCAGTTTTTGTCAAATAGTGGGTTTATCATACACTGTTTTGCTGATGTCACTTACCCCAAGTCTATTCCACTGATCCTCCCTTCTGTTTCTTAGCCAGTACCAAATTGTTTTGATGACTGCTGCTTTATAGTACAGCTTAAAATCTGGTACTGCTAGACCACTTTCTTCACGTTTTTTTTTCATTATTTCCATTACTTTTTTTGATCTTTTGTTCTTCCAAATAAACTTTGTTATGATTTTTTCTGATTCAATAAAAAAAATTTTTTTGGTAGTTTGATAGGTATGGCACTAAATAAGTAAATTAATTTGGGTAGAATGGTCATTTTTATTATGTTAGCTCATCCTACCTATGAGCAGTCAATGTTTTTCCAATTGTTTATATCTAGTTTTAATTGTTTGGAAAGTTTTGTAGTTGTTAGTATGATTCCTGTATTTGTTTTGGTAGATAGATTCTTAAGTATTTTATATTGTCTAGGGTGATTTTAAATGGTGTTTCTCTTTCTACCTATTGTTGTTGTGATGTGTTGGAAATATCTAGAAATGCTGATGATTTATGTGCATTTATTTTGTATCCTGCAACTTTACTAAAGTTGTTGATTATTTCTACTAGCTTTTTAGTTGATTCTCTAGGATTTTTTAAGTAGACCATCATATCATCTGCAAAGAGTGATAGCTTAGTCTACTCATTGCCTATTTTTATACCTTCAATTTCTTTTTCTTCTCTAATTGCTACTGCTAGTGTTTCTAGTACAGTGTTAAATAATAGAGGTGATAATGGGCATCTTTGTTTCACACTTGATCTTATTGGAAAGGCTTCTAATTTATCCCCATTGCATATGATGCTTGTTGATGTTTTAAGATATATACTATTTATTATTTTTAGTAAAGGACATTCTATTCCTATAATTTCTAGTGTTTTCAGTAGGAATGGGTGTTGTATTTTGTCAAAGGCTTTTTCAGCATCTATTGAGATATTCATGTGCTTTTTGTTGATTTGTTATTTGTTGTTTCACCATCTATTGAGATAATCATGTGGTTTGTTGATATGGTCAATTATGTGGATGGTTTTCCTAATGTTGAATCATCCTTGCATTCCTGGTATAAATCCCACCTGATCATGATGGATAACCCTCTTGATCACTTACTGGATTCTTTTTGCTAGGATTCTATTTAAGATTTTTGCATCTATGTTCATTAAGGTGATTGGTCTGTAATTTTCTTTCTCTGTTTTTGATCTACCTGGCTTTGGAATCAGTATCATATTTGTGACATAAAAGGAATTTGGTAAGACTCCTTCTTTGCTTATTATATAAAATAATTTGTATAGTATTGGGATTAATTGTTCTTTGAATGTTTGATAGAATTCACTTGTGAATCCATCAGGCCCTGTCGATTTTTTCTTAGGGAGTTCTTTGATGGCTTATTCAATTTCTTTTTCTGATATTGGATTATTTAAGTGTTCTATTTCTTCTGCCATTAATCTAGGCAATTTATATTTTTGTAAATATTCATCCATATCACCTAAACTGCTATATTTATTGCCATATAATTGGGCAAAATAGTTTTTTAATGATTGCCTTAATTTCCTCTTCATTAGAGGTGAGGTTTCCCTTTTCATCTTTGATACTGTCAATTTGGTTTTCTTCTTTCCTTTTTTTTATTAGATTTACCAGTACTTTGTCTATTTAATCTGTTTTTTCAAAATACCAGCTTCTAGTATTATTTATTAATTCAATAGTTCTTTTATTTTTGATTTTTTTAATTTCTCCTTTGATTTTTAGTATTTCTAATTTAGTTTTCATCTGATGATGAAATAGATAGCAAAACCATACTAGTGGGGGACCTCAACCTTCTCCTATCAGATCTAGATAAATCAAACCAAAAAATAAATAAGAAAGAGATAAGAGAGGTGAATGAAACCCTAGAAAAATGAGAGTTAATGGATATATGGAGAAAAATAAATAGGGACAAAAAAGAATATACCTTCTTTTCAGCAGCACATGAAACATTCACAAAGATAGACCATGTAATAGGGCATAGAAACATGGCAAACAAATGCAAAAAAGCAGAAATAATAAATGTAACCTTCTCAGATCATAATGCAATAAAAATAGTTGTTAGTAAGAATACATGGAGAGGCAAACCAAAACCTAATTGGAAATTAAATAATATGATTCTCCAAAATAATTTAGTGAAAGAACAAATCATAGAAACAATTAATAATTTCATTGAAGACAATGACAATGATGAGACATCTTACCCAAACCTATGGGATACAGCCAAAGCAGTTCTAAGGGGAAACTTTATATCACTGAGTGCATATATTAACAAATTAGGGAGGGAAGAGGTTAATGAATTGGGCATGCTCATTAATATCTTGATGAATAACAGTAGGGTTGTGATTATTAGGTTTGGAGATGTGGACTGAGGCCACATCTTCACTGGTGACTGCCTTCTAGGTTGCCTTCCTCTGGAAGTCTGATGGGTTTTGCTCATGTTCATTGGGCAAATATTTGTTAAATAAATTGAATTGGGACATGGATTCCATATAGTGATCAGTGCCCCAGAAGGCCAAAGACTATTTATTACATATGGGGCCTTTCCCATTGGGCTATTATCTTGGAGTATTGAGGCACAGAAAGTGACTGGAATGGTGGTGGATAAGAGATAGAATATATGTGGTTTCAGGCATGAGATCTGAGGAGATCCAAGCAAAGTTGAGATGTTTGATCCTACTGAAAGAAAAGTAGATAAAACTCAAATTCATGGTTTCTGAATTCTTTCAGAATTAAGTATTAGGAGACTAGGTTTCCAGTCCAAACTTTACTGAGAAACCCTGCACAAGAAATTACCTTCTCTACTATGTCAAAAGATATGAATCATGTAGGGCAGCTAGGAGGCTGTGTGGATTAAGAACCAAGCCTAGAGATGAGAGGTCCTGGTTCAAATATGGTCTCAGATTTACTTCCGAGCTGTGTGACCCTGGCCAAGTCATTTAACCCCCATTGTCAGACCCTTACCACTCTTCTGCCTTGGAATCAATATGCAATATTGATTCTAAACCAGAAGGTAAAGGTTTTTAAAAAAAAGATGTGAATCATTTTTCAGTGTGGATTTTTAAATTGAAAGGTATAAGACATGTAAAATATTTTTGTGTTTATTTTTGCTATTTAGCCTAAGTAAAGAAGGAATTGTAAGAAAAGAAAGGGAATGAAAAAAGAAGTGCTTCATTTTTTCTTTCTTTCTCAGGTTCCCATAAACTTAGAAAAAGATGTCTCATCTCCTGAGCAGTATTCTTACCATTATTGATGTTTACTACAAGTATACCACCCAGGACCAAGATTGTAACACACTGTGCAAAAAAGAGCTGAAGAAACTTCTGGAAAATGAGTTTCGGCCAATTTTGAAGGTAAGGGCTGTCTACCAGTGTCAAAGGTTTATGCAGCCACATTCTTTTTTTTTTTTTAAACCCTTACTTTCTGCCTTGGAGTCAGTATACATAAGGGTAGACAATAGGGGTTAAGTGACTTGCCCAGGGTCACACAACTGGGAAGAGTCTGAGGCCAGATTTGAACCTAGGACCTCCTGGTCTCTAGGCCTGGCTCTCAATCCACTGAGCTACTCAGCTGTCCCCCCTCACCCCACCAGCCACATTCTTGAGAAGGATATTTTCAATCCTAAAGAGTTATAAATAAAATTCATGTAGTTAATGACCCACTTGTGAGGGCCCTTAATAGAATTTCACTATAGCTCCTCATCCTTAGAAAAGGACTGGTGAATACTTACAGAACTGAATTGAAAAAAAAAAATGATGATGTTGGGGGGGCTGGGTAGCTCAGTGGATTGAGAGTCAGGCCTAGAGATGGGAGGTCCTAGATTCAAATCTGGCCTCAGACACTTCCCAGCTGTGTGACCCTGGGCAAGTCACTTGACCCCCTTTGCCCACCCTTACAACTCTTTCACTTAGGAGCCAATACACAGAAGTTAAGGATTTAAAAAAAATTGATGATGTTAAGGAAGGTTGGCCTTAGGCAAAATTAAATAATTGAAATTTTATCTTCAGTAGCCTTATATTTCCCTCTTCTTTCTTTTTTCCTTTCCTTTTCCCTTTCCTTTTTTCTAATGTCACCTGCCTTTCCCTTTTCAATTCCCTTCCTTAAGAGCCATCTCTTATAACAAAGAATAAAATGCAGGTGATTAAAAAAATGCTGTTCAGTAAAATTAACAACAGGGCAACCAAAGCAAATATTATGTAGTGTTCCATGCCTGTAGGCTACCATCTCTGTAAAAGAGAAAAGACTACATTCTCCTTCTGTTTTCTTTGGTCTTTCCTATTTCTATCCTCCTTCAAAACAGGATTTGCAAATCACAACCTCACTCCATATTCATAGTGAGTATCTTCCATCTGGCCTTAGGTTTCTCTCCCAGTTGAAAGTAATCTGAAAATCAATTAATATCAATGCTACTGGCTTAGGTTTACATCACTTCTCTAAAGAAAAATCCTTTCCAAGGAGGGAGAATCAATCTCCATTGAAAAAATTTCAGACAGTATTTTGTGTTGGCAAAACACAAAATACTCCTATGTGCAAAAGGACAGAGTGACCTAGAAATCACATCAGAGGCAAGCATCTTCTTATTAGTTGGGCTTTGCCCCTGAAGTTTTAAGGGGTTGTGAAGGTAAATGGATGTCTGAAAGTTTATCCTACCCAGTGGTCTCATCTGAGCATAAGACGTGTTCTAATGGTTTACTCTAAAACACTAGATGATAATTTAATAAATTTAAGTTTTGACTCCTTTAAGTCAAATAGAGTCTGAGGCAATTGATTGTTCTGTTTAGAGGGGTCTTTTCTCCAGAGACAGAATCCTAAGTTAGCAGCACATTTTAACTTAGTAAAAAGTTATTAATGATCTACACCTCCTATGCCCTTTAAGCCCCTTTCTAGAAGAAGCTTTTTGGCTTCTGCTCCAATTACTTTGTTCCTTTCTGATTCATGTCTATTGATATTCAACTATGTCAGAATAGGTAAGTCAGCCTGGAGGCATGCTAAGTTCAGACCCAACAATTTATGCTAAGAATCAATCTCTTCTTAGAGAGGTAATAAGAGGCTTTCTACTAATCAGCTGTTTCTTCAAATCTTGCTTTTGAACAGAATCCAGATGATCCTGACACTGTGGAAATATTCATGCAGATGCTTGATCGGGACCATGACAAGAAAGTGGACTTTATTGAGTTTCTTCTGATGATATTCAAACTGACTATGGCCTGCAACCATTCCATTGGAAAAGAGTATTGCCAAGCTTCAGGGTCACAGAAACAACATCCTCATCACCATCACCAAGAACAGAGTGAAACCAAAGAAGAGGAAGAGGAAGAAGAGACTGATTCTAGTAATTCAAGTTGGAGTGCAGGAGAGGAACCCAGGTCCAACACTGGACGATCAAAGAAAATTAGGCATAGGTCCAAGTCCAGTTCTCGAGGACATGGAAAGCTAGATCGCTCATCAAGCTCAGGACATAAGGACATCTTTGGAAGAAAACATCATGGGACAAAATCAAGCCATTCAAAGAGAAATGAGAAAAAGAAAAATAGGTCCAGCTCAAGTGATCTGGAGAAAATGAGGCACAAGCCAAGTATTAGCCCCTCCAGGAGATATGGAGGAGAAGAACATGAATTTGCCTCTGATTGGTCAGGGAATGGTGGAAGAAAAATCTCTGTATATAGTTCAGATGACTTGTCTTATGGGATAAAAAGCATTGGATATAGATCTAGCTCCAGACAGTCAAGAGAATGTGGGGAACTAAGACAAAGGTGCAAATCTCCCCAAACTAGAAAATGTAGAAGAGATCATCATGAACTTGCCTGTGGTCAATCAGATAAATGTGGAAAACAAAGAAGATCTGATTCTTGTCAGTCTAATGAATCTTGCAGAGAAAAGAGATATAGTACAAGGTGTTCAGAGAACTATGAGGGAAAAGGAACTAATTCATGTTGTCAGTCCCAAAATAGTGGAGGAAAAGGACATTGGTCTTGCTCAAGTCAGTCCTCAAGCTATGGACAAGGATCAGGCACAGGACAGTGCTCAAACTATGGACCAACTGGATCAGATCGATGTAAGTGCCCAAGCCTTGGACAACAAAT
This sequence comes from Gracilinanus agilis, assembly GCF_016433145.1. NCBI lineage: Eukaryota > Metazoa > Chordata > Mammalia > Didelphimorphia > Didelphidae > Gracilinanus > Gracilinanus agilis. Next base: position 477,779,550 of record NC_058133.1, on the reverse strand, counting down.
ATCTGGCTCAAGACAGTCCTCCAACTGTGGACAAAAAACCTCTAACTCAAGGCATTCTTCCAGCTGTGGTCAACAGGGGTCAGGATCAGGTCAGTCATCTAGATCTCAGAAACATGGATCTGGTTTAGGTCAGTCCTGTAGGCCTGAAAAGGAGTCTGGGTCAGGACAGAATTCTGGTTATGAAAAACATGGGTCAGAGTCAGGTCACTCTTCTGCTGAAGAAGAACGGAGAAATTCAGGAAGTGGTATAAGGCAGTCTGGAGAATCAAGATCAAGTGAGAGGAAGGGATACAGCAATAAGCAAAAACAAAATTCTTCTACACACTCAGGATCTGATAAAAGAGAGTCCAGAGGATCAAGTTCAGGTCAAAGACAGGTTGGGGATTCTAGTTCAAGGGGAAGAGAGGCATCCCAAAGGAGACATGAAGGAGACACTTCCAAAGAATCAGGTTCTCCTCAGAGACACTCCAGTGACTCCAGGTCAACCAGCAGAGGAGAATCTAGTAGGAACCAACAACATGACTCTTCTAGACAGTCAGGATCTGGTGAAAGACAGTCTAGGGAATCTAGTTCAAGGAATAGAGGTGAATCTAGTAGGAGGCAACAATATGGCTCTTCCAGAGGATCAAGTTCAGGTCAAAGACAGTTTGGGGATTCCAGCACAAGGGGAAGAAATGCATCCCAAAGGAGAGAGGAAGGAGACTCCTCCAGAGTGTCAGGTTCTCCTCAGAGACACTCCAGTGCCCCCAATTCAGGCAGCAAAAGAGAATCCAGTAGGAATCAACAACATGACTCTTCTAGACAGTCAGGATCTGGTGAAAGACAATCTAGTGATTCTAGTTCAAGGGGTAGAGGAGAATCTAGTAGGAGACAACAACATGGCTCTTCCAGAGGATCCAGCTCAAGTCAAAGACAGGTTGGGGATTCAAGTTCAAGGGGAAGAGATGCATCCCAAAGGAGAGAGGAAGGAGACTCTTCTAGAGTGTCAGGTTCTCCTCAGAGACACTCCAGTGCCTCCAGGTCAGGCAGCAGAGGAGAATCCAGTAGGAATCAACAACAGGACTCTTCTAGACAGTCAGGATCTGGTGAAAGACAGTCTA